>NW_015090921.1:0-397 GCF_001431845.1 Calidris pugnax
AACCACTAAGATTCTGTGATTCTGTGTCCAAGAACTTTAATGCAACTGGGTGAGCCTCGTGCGTGCCCAGCAGTGCGTATGCGCTCGCTGTCCTCATCCAAGTTGGTTTTGTCTCTTCTTTTTTTTCCTTTCTGACCTGGAAATTGCTTGGTTTGATACTTTGGATATAACACTGGTGTATTTCCTAGAGTACTACATGGAGGTGGTTTTTTTGGAGTTGAAAAGCAAAAGGTATTTTGATGTGGTTTGGGAGCGAGGTTCCGTGGGGCTTCTTGGGGGGTGTGTGTGTGTGTGCAGGGGTGTGGAAGATTGTCTACAGTGCACGTGCCAAGGAGCATCTGAAGCTCTCTAGGGAATGAAAAGCAAATTCCTGGAGTGGGAATCCTCCCCCCCCCCC
>NW_015090921.1:415-1025 GCF_001431845.1 Calidris pugnax
CCCCCGTGCTAATAGCGTCATCCCAGGGGAGCATCTTCCTTCCAGGCGAGCCTCTGGCACTTCAAACTTCCCACTTGTTGGGTGTCAGTTGGGCAAGCTGTAGGCTCTCACGTTGAACAAGTCCTACCAGGAGAGGCTGAGGGAACTGGGCATGTTCAGTTTGGAGAAGAGGAGGCTGAGGAGAGACCTCATTGCCCTCTACAACTCCCTGACAGGAGGGTGGAGAGAGGTGGGGGTTGGCCTCTTCTCCCAAGGGAATAATGATAGGAGCAGAGTCCTGGTGGACTACAGGATGCCCAGGAGCCAGCAATGTGCCCTTGTGGCCAAGAAGGCCAATGGCATCCTGGGGGGCATCAGGAAGAGTGTGAGCAGCAGGTGGAGGGAGGTCATCCTGCCCCTCTGCTCTGCCCTGGGGAGGCCCCATCTGGAGCACTGGGACCAGTTCTGGGCTCCCCAGTTCCAGAAGGACAGGGAACTGCTGGAGAGGGGACAGCAGAGGGTACAAAGATGATGAGGGGCCTGGAGCATCTCTCTGATGAGGAAAGGCTGAGGGACTTGGGTCTCTTTAGTCTGGAGAAGAGAAGGCTGAGGGGGGATCTGATCAACACCT
>NW_015090921.1:10418-10956 GCF_001431845.1 Calidris pugnax
GTGTGTGTGTGTGTGCAGGGGTGTGGAAGATTGTCTACAGTGTACGTGCCAAGGAGCATCTGAAGCTCTCTAGGGAATGAAAAGCAAATTCCTGGAGTGGGAATCCTCCCCCCCCCCCCCCCCCCCACTTTTTCTCCCCTCTTTACCCTTTCTAATGTGACAATAAGAAAAAGTCACAGCTTGTGTTCAAATACCAAACACTCTGTTAGAATAAGGAATGTACCCAGTACTAGGCATATAGCTGTCCTCTCTACTTTACTATGCAGCTGGTTGAACAAGTCCTACCAGGAGAGGCTGAGGGAACTGGGCATGTTCAGTTTGGAGAAGAGGAGGCTGAGGAGAGACCTCATTGCCCTCTACAACTCCCTGACAGGAGGGTGGAGAGAGGTGGGGGTTGGCCTCTTCTCCCAAGGGAATAATGATAGGAGCAGAGTCCTGGTGGACTACAGGATGCCCAGGAGCCAGCAATGTGCCCTTGTGGCCAAGAAGGCCAATGGCATCCTGGGGGGCATCAGGAAGAGTGTGAGCAGCAGGTGGA
>NW_015090921.1:11078-13721 GCF_001431845.1 Calidris pugnax
TTTAGTCTGGAGAAGAGAAGGCTGAGGGGGGATCTGATCAACACCTATAAATCCTTCAAGGGTGGGTGTCAGGAGGATGGGGCCAGGCTTTTTTCAGTGGTGCCCAGGGACAGGACAAGAGGGAACGGGCACAAACTTGAACATAGGAAGTTCCACCTAAACATGAGGAGGAACTTCTTTGCTGTGAGGGTGGCAGAGCCCTGGCAGAGGCTGCCCAGGGAGGTGGTGGAGTCTCCTTCTCTGGAGACATTCAAACCCACCTGGACACGTTCCTGTGGGACCTGCTCTGGCAGGGGGTTGGACTGGATGATCTCCAGAGGTCCCTTCCAACCCCATAGCATTCTGTGAAGTTGGGGCAGGGGAGGTTTAGATTAGATATTGGGAAGAATGACTTTCCTGAGAGGGTGGTCAGGCACTGGAACAGCCTGCCCATGGAGGTGGTGGAGTCACCATCCCTGGAGATATTGAAGAAACATGTAGATGTGGCACTTCAGGGCATGCTCTAGTGCCCCAGATTGTAGGGGTTGGGGTTTTTTTTGTGTGTGTGTGGTTGGAGTCGGTGATCTCAGAGGTCCTTTCCAACCATGAAGATTCTGTGGTTCTGTGTTGCTGTGGTGAGGCTTTCTGTGGAGATCCAGCTTTTCTGTGTTCTGCCTCCACGTGCCGTCGTGCTGATAAACAGGGATAAACAGGCTGCTGTGAGCTTATCGGGGTGGTGAGGGCTGGGGCAGAGGGAAAAGATGACCTTGATGCAGATGGAGAACAGGGTGCCTCGTTAGGGCCCCCAACCACAGACTTGGAACCTCTGGGCAGTGAAGAACAGCAGGTGACCTGCATGAGGAGCCCGGTGGTGGCTCCCAGCTGAAGCCCATCTCTAGCTTAACGCTGAGCCAATCAGGATGGTGGGGAAGAAGGGGATAGCTTGGTTTTGGGGCAGGTCCTTCACTACTTTCCTAAGTATGGGAAGAGTTTTCAGTCAAATCCTTGGCAGTAGGAGAGCCAGCTGACCTCCAGCTCCAGGGAAAGGGGTTGTGCATGGAATTCAGCAGGTAAGGAAACAGGTCTGGGCTCTGACCTGACTTTCTTATAAGAAAGTATTTAAATCAGTGACTCCCTTGATGAACCAGCTCGTCTCCCTTTGCTGTCAGGCCCCAATGGCTGCTTCCTGGGCAGTGCCTACACAAGGTGGCAAAGCAGCTTGACCTCCAGGACACCTTTCAGCCAGGCAAACCCGACTGGGTAAGAAACCATCAATTACCAGCAGCCGGGCTCGTTTTCTGTGGCAATTTCCTAATGCTGCTTCAAATCTGGGAGTTTTGAGTTTGTGAAAAGGTTTGAAAGGTCTATGGGAACTCTGTAACTGGGTACCTAAATGTTCTATCACGTTCACAGAGGGCTGCCGAGCCCAGCAGTGTGCCCAGGTGGCCAAGAAGGCCACCAGCATCCTGGCCTGTGTCAGGAACAGTGTGGGGAGTAGGACCTGAGAGGTGATTGTCCCCCTGGACTGGGCACTGGTGAGGCCTCACCTTGAGTACTGTGTCCAGTTTTGGGCTCCCTACCATAAAAAAGACATTGAGGTGCTGGAGCAGGTCCAGAGAAGAGCAACAAAGCTGGTGAGGGGTCTGGAGCACAAGTCTTCTGAGGAGAGGCTGAGGGAGCTGGGGGTGTTCAGCCTGGAGAAAAGGAGGCTGAGGGGAGACCTTATTGCTCTCTACAACTACCTGAAAGGAGGGTGTAGCCAGGGGGGGTCGGTCTCTTCTCCCAAGGAACAGGCGATGGGACAAGAGGAAATGGCCTCAAGTTGCACCAGGGGAGGTTCAGGCTGGATATTAGGAAAAATTTTGACATGGAAAGGGTTATGAAGCCTTGGAATGGGCTGCCCAGGGGAGGGGTTGAGGCACCATCCCTGGAGGTGTTCAAAAGCCAGGTTGACACAGTGCTTAGAGCCATGGGTTAGTGATGGTGTTGCTTTTTGTTTGCTGTGTGGGTGCCACTTGGGGTGACGCTTAGAGCGGCGGTGAGTAGGCAGGAGCATCCCGTGGTGGCCCAGGAAGGAGATGGAACCCAAACCCTCCTGGCAAAGGGGAGACCGAGCACCCCAGGGGCACCTTCAGCCCTATTTCTCCAGATCACAGGCCATCACACAGCAGAACTTGCCTTTGATGTGACCCGTGTTTCACTCTTGTGTGTCTTCATGTTTAAGTCTCCCCCTCCTCTGTAGCAAGAGGAGCGCCCAGGGGGGTGAGTAAAGGCTTAAACTTTAATTCTTTTATTCTCTTCCTGCTTTGTGTCCGGTCCCCTTGAAGCTTGTGGGTGTTTTGCCCCCTTGTGCTCCTCTTGAACCGCTGCGTTAGTGTAAAGCCACTGGGGTGGTGGATTGGGACCTCCGTGCCTTACATTGGCCTGGCAAGTGTAGAAGGGATCTGAATGGTGCCCTTCCTGGCATCAGGAACACAAAAAATCCTTCCTGTGCGTCTTACAGACAAGCTTTTTCTGCTTTTTTTTCTTTTTTTCCCCAAAAAACATTTTAGTTAAATTTTGCTCAGTAATTCACGGAGGATTTCTGGTTGCAATTGAGTGTCCACCTCGAGGGGCTGAGGGCAATCTCCTCTCCCTCTCCTCTCCCTCTCCTCTCCCTCTCCT
>NW_015090921.1:13802-55185 GCF_001431845.1 Calidris pugnax
CTCTCCTCTCCCTCTCCTCTCCCGGCACCCACTTCTGCTGTTGGATGACTTCTCTCCTCTCTGGGTTTCTAGTGACTCACTGGGGACACTTTAGCATGGAGGTGCTACCAGGAATGAATACGAGAAGGTGCTTCTAATCCCTGCAGGGTTCGGTGTCGGCATCCCTGGACCTCAGTCCCCACCAGCCCTCCGTCTTAGATGTGAGCCACCACCGGAGAGGAGACCAACACGGTTCTCCAAGCTGCATCCAGCCTTGTTGGAAGCTCAGCTCCCGTGGCGTGGCTTGGCCCGAGCTGTCTTTTCACAGAATCACAGAATGCTATGGGGTTGGAAGGGACCTCTGGAGATCATCCAGTCCAACCCCCTGCCAGAGCAGGGCCACCCAGAGCAGGTCCCACAGGAACGTGTCCAGGTGGGGTTTGAATGTCTCCAGAGAAGGAGACTCCACCACCTCCCTGGGCAGCCTCTGCCAGGGCTCTGCCACCCTCACAGCAAAGAAGTTCCTCCTCATGTTTAGGTGGAACTTCCTATGTTCAAGTTTGTGCCCGTTCCCTCTTGTCCTGTCCCTGGGCACCACTGAAAAAAGCCTGGCCCCATCCTCCTGACACCCACCCTTGAAGTATTTATAGGTGTTGATCAGATCCCCCCCTTTAGTCTTCTCTTCTCCAGACTAAACAGACCCAAGTCCCTCAGCTTTTCCTCATCAGAGAGATGCTCCAGGCCCTCCATCACCTTCATAGCCCTCTGCTGTGCTCTCTCCAGCAGTTCCCTGTCCTTCTGGAACTGGGGAGCCCAGAACTGGACCCAGTGCTCCAGATGGGGCCTCTACAGGGCAGAGCAGAGGGGCAGGATGACCTCCCTCCACTAATTAATTGTGGGAACAAATTAATTCCCAAACAGGTCTCTCATCACACACACACACGTGGGTGTGTCCCTGTGTATGGTCTGTCTAGTCTGGAGGGAGTCCTGCTGATGGAGCAAGCCAGCTTTTGGCTGTCTAGCAAAGCACCTCCAGATATTTAATTGGCAGAGCAATTAGTTTAACTGGTACCAGGGGAGATGGAAATAACTTCCTGCGTAACCAGTAACCGCTGTCTCAGCGTCGTGTAACCATTTCTTGTGCCAGAGCATCAGCTTTAAGGCTGTTAAATGTGTGAACTTGGTAATTACGTGTTTATGGCTACTGTGTGAGCAAATGTCATGGTCTGTTAGAAATAGTGGAGGGTCAGATCCTGATTTTTGGCTGTGCTGGTGTCACTGGCTCTGCTTCAGCTGAGATGATCTGGATTTGCCCCTTGAGAATTCGTGCTGTTCTCTGATGTTCCTGAGCATCCTATGGACTGGCTTGGAATGTCCAAGCCGTTGCTCCCCAACTCTGTCACCCCCAGGATACTCTGAGCCATCCCACAACCTTACCAAAATGTCACCACTGTTGTGCTTTGGGAAGAAGGGATGATGTCCCCCCCCCCTCCCCTGGCTGGGACATCCCTTCCCTGCTCCCAGATGGAACCAGAGCCAACAGCAGTGATGGGGAGAGGCTGGGGGAGCATGGGGTGAGAGGGGAGGGGGCTTTCCTTCGGGTCCTTCACCTTCACCATGCTGCCATGAGACTGCAGAAGACTTCCCTTGAAACCCAACCGAGGTTTGCCTGGCTCAGATTTCAAACACAACAAGATCTCCCCTTAAAATTTACGACTCCGTCTGGCCCAGAGATTCTTTGTTAGGAAATATTTGCATTGAAGAGGTTGAAGTTATTTATTAGGAGCTGGTGAAAGGGAAGTTTTCTGCCTTTGGCTTGATTCTTGATTTAAAACCCTGTTGTTGTTGAAGGGGGTTTTTAAATTATTTTTTTTTTTTTTTTGTTTCCTTATTTTCTCCGTGTGAAGAAAATGACCTTTCTTGGGCAGGAGGGAAGGGGACTGGCGAGAAGGGAGAGAGGGAGGGAGAGAGAACACAGCTCGCTTGTGAAACAGCTCTTGGCTGACACGAAGCCATGTGAAGGATGTTTATGTGCTTGTTACATTTAATCTTGGGTTCTGGCAAATCACGGCTTTCCCTTTGAGAAGTATTTGCAGGTCCTGACCCGTGATGGTTAAAGATCCATTTTGGTCTCTTTTTCCCAACAACCTCGAATGCTTAAAGGAGCCTGCGCTCCCCTGGCTTGAATTTTTCGGGGGAAATTCAGTGGGGTAACATGGATTTTTTCCCCAGTTCCTTAAGTAAAAGTAAACAGAAGACAAGCAGCAACGTGAACGTAGATATCACTTGTGTTTGCTGCTAAAACATTTTCTGTTAAGCTGAGTTGGATGCATTTTATCCCTGTGGCAGCAGCGGGGATGGGGCTGGCATTTTATCCAGGGGGATTTCAGGGAGGTGGGGATGTGGTGGTCTCTGCTCTGGATGGATTTGGAAGGGTTTGGAAAGGGTGGGAAGATGCAGAAGGGTTGAAAACCTGGAAGGACACAGCTCCGTGGTGTTGCAGAGGAGAGAGGCAGCTCCAGCAGAGTTGTCTGGGAATGGAGCTGCTGGAGCCAAACCAAAGGGTGCGGGGAGAGGCAGGAAGGAAAGGAAGAAAGAAAGAAGACAAAAATACCCAACCTCAGAGCAAAGTTGGCTTTGGCCGGCCTGCCTGCCTAAGAAGGCAAACAAGAGAGCCTGTTTTTAATCAACTTCCATTAGGAGCATCCCTGAGCTTGCGCACCCTTGGGATCCAACGCCAGGCCATGAAGTTTTGCCTGCTTTTTTTGAGTTCCGAGGCATATTGGTATTTTTATGTGAGGTTTTTGTTTGTTTCCCAAAATAAACGTGAGGGTTATCAGCCAACTCCTCCTTTTCCCAGAAAAATCAACCCAAAATAACCGATCTACCCCAAATAGCCAAGCTACTCGCTTTAGGAGTTTAGTTGTTGATTTTATGACTGTGTCTGTGTGTGTGTTTACTCCTGGATAAAGGGTCCCTATGTGTTTTTAGCGTACAGATGAAGCGAGCGAGAGGGCAGGCAGAGCAGGGGAGGTGGCAGAATTGCTGAGATTTCTGCTTAGCTTGAGATGGTAAGGTGCTCCAGGGCTCAGAGATGATGGTTGGGGTGCCCCACCTGGAGCACTGGGTCCAGCTCTGGAGTCCTCAGCACAGGAAGGACATGGACCTGTTGGAACGGGGCCAGAGGAGGCCACAAAGATGCTGGGAGGGCTGGAGCCCCTCTGCTGTGAGGACAGGCTGAGAGAGTTGGGGGGGTTCAGCCTGGAGAAGAGAAGGCTCCAGGGAGACCTTAGAGCCCCTTCCAGTCCCTCAAGGGGCTCCAGGAGAGATGGGGAGGGACTCTGGATCAGGGAGGGGAGCCATAGGATGAGGGGAGAACAATTTTAAAATGAAAAGAGGGGAGATTTAGATGAGATCTCAGGAGGGAATTCTTTGCTGTGAGGGTGGTGAGAGCCTGGCCCAGGTTGCCCAGAGAAGCTGTGGCTGCCCCATCCCTGGAGGGGTTCAAGGCCAAGCTGGATGGGGCTTGGAGCAACCTGGTCTGGTGGGAGGTGTCCCTGCCCAGGGCAGGGGGTTGGAACTGGATGGTCTTTAAGGTCCCTTCCAACCTGAACCATTCTCTGATTCAGCAACAGAAAATGGTCTCATGCTGGCAGGGAGAGCTGGAGGAGAGTGCTGTTCCCCATCTGACAGAAAATGGTCTCGTGCTGGCAGGGAGGGATGGAGAGCTGGAGGAGAGTGCTGTTCCCCATCCTCCTGTTGGTGCACTGTGTGGCCCTGAGCGAGCTGCTTCTCTCTGGATTGCAGTTTCCCTGTAGGAGACTGGGAATGATGAGGCTGGATTCGTTCATCCCCTGCAGATGTGGGTCTGTTGCTTTGCGGCCATGGGAGATGCTTCTGGTCGGTGAACAGAGAGGACTTGGATTTATTCAGAAAACAAACGCCCAGCGATGTGATATCATGGTTTATAGATCTCACAGCTGCACGGTGGGATCACCTGTGCCAAAGGAGGAGGCTCTGCTTCCCCACAGAGCCCTCTGCAGATCCAGAGCCCCTCCGGTCCTGATGAATGGCATTTACACATCGCCAGGCTTGCACGTGGCCTTCTCAGGTGTCCCATCTCCTTGCTCGGGGACCTGAGCCTGGTGACTCTCCTCCTCCTGCCCTGCAGGGATCCCATGGCGTTTCTACTTAAGGAAAGGGCTTATTTTGGCAGCGTGAATGTGAGTCTGGATCGGGGAGGAAGGAGGGCTCCGTGTGAGCATCTGAGGGAAGAGGGTGACATGGTGGCTGAGCCAAAATGTGGTCGCATCAGTAGCTTAGTGGAAAGGAGGTGGCCAGAAGGACATACAAGGAACATGATGGCTGAGTAGATCAACCAGTACCAGAGGTTCCTTGCGGGTGGAGATGTCATGCCCCCACAGGATCTGTATAAGACCAGGGTGGTGACACTGAGCACCCAAAAGTGATGCTGCGATGGATGAGCTCCTCTGACTGAGAGAGAATGTAGCCAATACAGCCATCATGAGCAATTTCACCTCACCTCATACAGACCAGGTGAATATTACAGAAGGACATGATGCTGATGCTACGTTTTGGTACTACAAGCAGTGCTTCCCAGAGCAACAAGTCTCGGGGAGCTCTTGATTTAGCCCAAGGAATAGACAGATGCAACGAGGAGGCACTTTGAGATAGGGACAATCAAGCTTTCAGACTTCATGGCTGAAACTTCCTCCCTCCATCCTCTCCACTAAAGCCTTTGCTTCAAGGATGAAAAAGAAAAGATGTCAAAAGAGTAAAAAAGGCTTGGAGATATCTAGGCTCTGGGTATTAGGAGGCCGTGATAAATTTGACTACCAGAAAGACTTTTTTTTCGAAAGAATAAAAATAGCTAGCATAGTTAAACAGCAGATTAAAGAATATTATTAGAAGTAAAAAGGTACCCTGCAAAAAGCATAAGTCATGTCCAAAGGGGGAAAACAGAAAGGCTCATAAGTGCCGGGATGTTAAATGTGAAATCATAATAAGACATGCTTTAAAAAAAGATTTTTTGAAGGATGGCTTGTAAAAGGCTAGAAGCTTCTGCTGTAGACTTTTGCAAACACGTTGAAAGAAGGAAGCTTGTTAGGAAGCCTTGGGCCCTCTGGCTGAAAAGTGAACGCTCAAGGAGGATAAGGCAATATTAGAAAAGCTAAGTCTCTTCCCTGCAACACTGGAAACTCCACCTGCTTAACTATATATTCAATAGAAGGTACTCTAGAGCAGCAATTACTGGTGGTGAAAGAGGCGCTGGAGTCATTGGGGATAGTCTTAAGTCAACTTGCTACTCAGCAGTGATTAAGGGATGAGAATGTTGACAATTGTAGGAAAGAATCACAGCATCTTCATGGTTGGAAGGGACCTTTGAGATCAGCGAGTCCAACCACAAGAAAAAAAAAAAAATCCAAACCACAAACAGACCCAACCCAACAATCTTGAGTCATCTGGGGCACTAGAGCCTGCCCTGAGGTGCCACATCTACAGGTTTCTTCAATCCCTCCAGGGATGGTGACTCCACCACCTCCCTGGGCAGGCTGTTCCAGGGCCTGACCACCCTCTCAGGAAAGTCATTCTTCCTCAGATCTAATCTAAACCTCCCCTGCCCCAACTTCAGACCATTCCCTCTGGTCCTGTCAGGAAATCAAGAGCAAAACGAAAATCCTAATCTGGCAAGTATCTGGAATATTTTGTTTAGGTCTAGATATTTAAAAAAAAAAAATAATTCAAAAAAGGTATCTATGTTTCCTGTTGTTGAACAGAAATGTGTCCTGTCAAGAAATCAAGAGCGAAACGAAAATCCTAATCTGGCAAGTATCTGGAATATTTTGTTTAGGTCTAGATATTTAAAAAAAAAAAATAATTCAAAAAAGGTATCTATGTTTCCTGTTGTTGAACAGAAATGTAATAGAGTAGGACCTTTTGGTTTGGGGAAGGAAAAAAAAGGGAAGATGCAGGAGGGAGATGCAGGAATTAGTGAATAGTTTCAAAGATCAGTGAGGAACTTCTTAGTTCTTTCTGACAATACAAGAGCTGGAGCAGGATCTGAGTTATTGGACAGCAAGTTGAGGACAAATGAAATAAGAAGAAACAACAGAATCGTGCAAATCACTGTTAAAGGACGTTGTGGATGCCAAAGGGACTGTCCTGCTCAAAAAGCTATTAGGCAGATTTCGAGGAGGTGGATTTATGCAGAAGTAGTAACGATCGCGTGGGGATGGGGGACAGACCCTTCCCAAACTACTGGTGGCCATGGTGGGTGCTCCTGTGGATGATGTATGGGTGCTGCCCTGTGGAGGTGGCTGAGGTTGCAGTTTGCTGCACAAATGTTGTGTTAAGCTCAGGATGGGGGGGAAATTTTTGGTAGGAGCCAGGCAGGACCTCCCTGAGGCTTGTTGTACCGAGGTGCCCAGTTGGTTGGTCCCCATGTCCCCCTGCAAGTCCCTCTCTGCCCCACAGCGATGCGGTGCCTGCGTCTCTCCGTGTGTGCCTGTGTTTTTGGTTTGGTTGCTCTCAAACAATTGGAAATTCAGCTTGTTAAGTAGAAAGCAAAGACTTCTGTGCCTGTCCCCCTGCGTCCCTGTGCTGTGTCTCCTACCCTGGGCTTAATCCTGGCGTCAGGACTCAGAGCCTGATCTTGAAGTGAGCATCAGCACCACCTCCAGAACGTGTCTAAATAAAGCAGAAGACCGAGGCGCCCAGTTGGTTGGTCCCCATGTCCCCCTGCAAGTCCCTCTCTGCCCCACAGCGATGCGGTGCCTGCGTCTCTCCGTGTGTGCCTGTGTTTTTGGTTTGGTTGCTCTCAAACAATTGGAAATTCAGCTTGTTAAGTAGAAAGCAAAGACTTCTGTGCCTGTCCCCCTGCGTCCCTGTGCTGTGTCTCCTACCCTGGGCTTAATCCTGGCGTCAGGACTCAGAGCCTGATCTTGAAGTGAGCATCAGCACCACCTCCAGAACGTGTCTAAATAAAGCAGAAGTCGAGTGCCAGCATATGGTTCCTTTCCAAATGCCGTGTTGGCCCTGCTGGAGAAAAGGGTTATTTTTGTATAGGGCTAACATTTCAGGGGGCATGATGTGAAAAATCAAAACAAACTAGTCCAAATAGAAAGAACTGGGCCGCATTTTGCAATGACTGAGTAACTCCCCTTGATAAATGGAATTATACTGAGTGGGGAATAAATCAGCCCAGAATTTGGCTGGGGGTTGGTCGCTGGAACCCTGACAACAATAACAGGTAGACTGGGATCGTACGGGAAGAGCCAGGATTGTGCTTTTCCCTGCTGTTACCAAATGGTGCCTGTTTTTATGGAGTACCTTCCTGGCTGATGTACGACGGGCTGAGAGCTCTTGTCACCGCCTGGTGCCCCCGCTTCCTTACACAGACACACTCGTCCACGTGTGCAAGGTCTTGGCTGATGCTGGTGGCTTGGCTTGACCTGTTTCCTGCGAGGCTTGGACGGGGCCGGTCAAACAGAAAAGTGTAGGGTCCTGCACCTGGGGAAGAAAAATGTCAGGCACCAATACAGGTTAGGGGTGGACCTGCTGGAGACAACTTCTGAAGAGAAAGATCTAGGGGTCCTGGTGGACAGCAAAATGACAATGAGCAAGCAGTGTGCTCTTGTGGCCAGGAAGGCCAACGGGATCCTGGGCTGCAGAGGGAAGAGTGTGGCCAGGAGGTGGAGGGAGGTCATTCTCCCCCTCTGCTCTGCACTGGGGAGGCCACAACTGGAATCCTGCGTCCAGTTCTGGGCTCCCCAGTTCAAGAGGGACAGGGAACTACTGGAAAGAGTCCAGCGAAGGGCAACAAAGATGATTCAAGGATTGGAGCATCTCCCTTATGAGGAGAGACTGAGAGAGCTGGGACTCTTTAGTCTGGAGAAGAGAAGGCTGAGGGGAGACCTCATCAATGCTGACAAGTATCTCAAGGGAGGGTTGAAGGAGGAGGGAGCCAGACTCTTTTCAGTGGTTCCCAGTGAGAGGACGAGGGGCAACGGGCACAAGTTGGAACATAAGAGGTTCCACTCAAATATGAGGAGAAACTTCTTCACGGTGAGGGTGGCAGAGCCCTGGCAGAGGCTGCCCAGGGAGGGTGTGGAGTCCCCTTCTCTGGAGACTTTCAAGACCTGCCTGGATGCTCCTGAGTAACATGCTCTGACAAGCTCTAGGCAATCCTGCTTCAGCAGGGGAGTTGGACTAGATGATCTCTATGGTCCCTTCCAACTCCAAAAATTCAGTGAAATTCAGTGAAACTCTGGAAAGAGGGTCCCGGTGTTGCTGAGTGTATTGTACCCTCTTGCTGGGGGCTTTCCAAGTCCCCTCCTTTTTGGGCTCCCCCAGGAGAACTGTGCCTGCGGTTTCCTTCTGCTTTAGTCTCAGGGGAGCAGGAGGGACGGTCGCCCTCCCTGGGTGAGCTGGAGCATCTGAGAGGGAAGCAGGGGGAAGAGGAAGGCTGCTGCCATCACAGGGGTCCCTGGCAGGATTCCCTATGGAAGCCACTAAGGCTTGGAGGTCTTGCTGTGGCTGTTCCTGCAAGATCTGTTTGTGCTCCTCTGACAGGGCCATCAGGCTTTTTTCTTTTTTTTCCTGGATCCTGCCCATCCTTAATTCTTCTGGGGCCTGAAGCCTGCACTGTGCTACGGTGTCCTCCGTGGACATCCTACGTGCGCATCCAAGCAAAGCATCAGACACCTCTTCTGAGGCACAAGCAAGTCAGTCTCAAGACAAGTAATGAAAGAGAGATCATAAAATTGTAGAATAGTTTGGGTTAGAAGAGACCTTTAAAGGTCACCTAGTCCAGCCACCCTGCAATGTGCAGGGATGTCTTTGACTTTATCAGGTCACTCAGAGCCCCCTCCAACCTGATGTTGAATGTTCCCAGGGATGGGGCATCTACCACCTTTCTGAGCAACCTGGGCCAGTGTTCCACCACCCTCATGGTAAAAATTTTCTTCCTCGTATTTAGTCTTCCCTCTTTTGGTTTAAAACCATTACCCCTTCTTCCATCACTACAGGCCCTGCTAAAAAGTCTCTCCCCATCTTTCTTACAAGCCCCTTCTAACTACTGAAAGGCTGCTGTAGGGTCTCCCCGGAGTTTTCTCTTCTCCAGGCTGAACCCCCCCAGCTCTCTCAGCCTGTCCTCACAGCAGAGGGGCTCCAGCCCTCAGAGCATCTTTGTGGCCTCCTCTGGTCCCGTTCCAACAGGTCCATGTCCTTCCTGTGCTGAGGACTCCAGAGCTGGACACAGAGCTCCTGGTGGGGTCTCCCCAGAGCGGAGCAGAGGGGCAGAATCCCCCTCTCAGCAAAACTGCTGAGGGTGCCCTCGATCCCACCATCTATGTTATTGATGAAGATATTAAACAGTACTGGTCCCAATACAGACCCCCAAGGACCACCACTTGTCACTGATCTCCATCTGGACGTGGAGCTGTTGACCACTACCCTCTGGATGCAACCATCCAGCCAATTCCTCATCCACTGAACAGCCCACCCATCAAATCCATATCTATCTGATTTGTTGTGGGGGACTGTGTCAAAAGCCTTAGAGAAGTCCAGATAGACGACATCTGCAGCTCTTCCCTTGTCCACTGCTGTAGTCATTCCATCATGGAAGGCCACGAGGTTGGTTAGGACTTGGTCGACATCTGCAGCTCTTCCCTTGTCCACTAATGTAATCACTCCATCGTGGAAGGCCACGAGGTTGGTTAGGACTTGGTGAAGCCTTGCTGGCAGTCTTGGATCACCACCCTGTCCTTTGTGTACCGTACACAGCTTCTAGGAGGATCTGTTCCATGACCTTCCCAGGCACAGAGGTGAGACCATGGCTGGACCTGAGGGATGTAAAGAAAACCTTCCAGCCAGTGAGATGGCTCCTCTGGCCTTCGTTGGGCTCCCTGCAGACCAGGAGCTATGTACCAAGCTCCTCCTGGGCTGCTCCACTTCATTCCCTACACATCCACGGGGCTGTGTGGAAAAGGAGGGCAGGCCTCAGGACCTTTGGGGACTATTTCCTTGCATCTCCTGTGGTTGCCTCCCAGTGACGCAGCAGTTTTGGGTCGTTAAAGCAGTCTGTCCGGCCCGCAGAAAGCTGCCTCTTTCGGCCCTGTTCCTCAAAATAGAAATCGGGTTGACATAATGTTTATCTCAGCCTTCCCCAAAGTACATTTTGTTTTGGGAGGCTCTGGTGTGTTGGTGTTCCCAGCTGAGTAAAACCTGCCCCCGGGAAGCAGGGCTGAGCCCTCCACCACAGGCCCCATCCCTCCCACCATCTTCTGCTCTTTTTGCCATCGTCCCAAAGCCCACGAACTTCACTGGAGCCCTACTTGAGGTGGGTTAAGCAGCCTGTCTTCTGCTCCCCCGGCCTTCCCTCTGATTTACAGCCCAGTGGCTGCTCCTCTCCGTGGCCCCAGCAGATTCACATTTTCCATCTCGCTATCTCTCTCCCTCGGCCTGACGCCTGCTCGAGGGGGACGGCACGTCCCACCCGGCCTCCTTCACAGCTTGTAAAGTACATCGCAGTTCTCAAAGCAAGTCTTATTTTTTCTTTTTTTTTTACCGTCTCCCTCTGCGTGTTGACAGTACAGATCTGAAAGGAGCTGTGTCCTGGCCACCACTAGCTTTGGCCAAGCGCTTCCATAGAATGGTTAGAGTTGGAAGGGGCCTTAAAGATCATCCAGTTCCAACCCTCTGCCCTGGGCAGGGACACCTCCCACCACACCAGGTTGCTCCAAGCCCCATCCAGCCTGGCCTTGAACCCCTCCAGGGATGGGGCAGCCACAGCTTCTCTGGGCAACCTGGGCCAGGCTCTCACCACCCTCACAGCAAAAAATTTCTTCCAAAGATCTAATCTAAATCTCTCCTCTTAAACTGAAGTTTAAAACCATTACCCCTCGTCCTATGGTTCCACTCCCTGATCCAGAGTCCCTCCCCATCTCTCCTGGAGCCCCTTGAGGGACTGGAAGGGGCTCTAAGGTCTCCCTGGAGCCTTCTCTTCTCCAGGCTGAACCCTGGGGGCATCTGGTGAGGGCATCTCCCTCCATGCCCCAGGGCTGTGCTGGGATGCGCCAGTGCTGCCAGGAAGGGTGCCGGCGAGGCAGGGAGGGTGGCAGACCATTTTGGGGGGGGACGGGACCCAGACAGAAGGGCAGTAGGAGATGCCCACCCGACAACTCAAGTCATGGAATCACAGTTGTTGGAGTTGGAAGGGACCTTCTAGAGACCATCCAGTCCAACTCCCCTGCCAAAGCAGGGTTCCCAGAGCACAGCACTCGGGGCAGCATCCAGGCAGGGCTTGAAGATCTCCAGAGAAGGGGACTCCACACCCTCCCTGGGCAGCCTCTTCCAGGGCTCTGCCACCCTCACCCCAAAGAAGTTCTTCCTCATATTTGAGTGGAACCTCTTATGTTCCAACTTGTGCCCGTTGCCCCTCGTCCTGTCACTGGGAACCACTGGAAAGAGTCCGGCTCCATCCTCCTTCAACCCACCCTTTAGATCCTTGTCAGCATTCATAAGGTCTCCCCTCAGCCTTCTTTTCCCCAGGCTAAAGAGCCCCAGCTCTCTCAGCCTTTCCTCATCAGGGAGATGCTCCAATCCCTCCATCATCTTTGTTGCCCTTCGCTGGACTCTCTCCAGCAGTTCCCTGTCCCTCTGGAACTGGGGAGCCCAGAACTGGACGCAGAATTCCAGTTGTGGCCCCACCAGTGCAGAGCAGAGGGAGAAAGTCAATATTCAAAATGCTCTGCTTTTGTTTCTTTCACCAGAGAGAGAATCTGTTCCAGGAGGGGGTTGCTGGGGCCTCTTTTCCTACCTGGCTGCAGGACAGGAGCTGAAGAGCCATCTGCTGAGGGCAGAGGGCTGGGACAACATGTGCCCATCAACCTCCGCAATAGCTCCCGCACAAACTGCTCCAGGGCCTCTGTGGGGTTCTTCAGGCTTTAAAAAAAACAACAAAAAAGCATCATTGATACTTTTTTCAATTTAAAAGGCCGGGGAGGGTGGACCTGACTTCTGGAGGGGTGCTGTGTGGGAGGACGGGGGCATCTTGGGGCACTCACCTGTCCTGAGGGGGCACGTTGCTGGCTCCCGAGCTACAGCTCTGGTTAAAGTCTTTCAGCACAGACGTTGAAGCCCAGCCCTGCCTGCCTTTGGGGATGCTTTAACCTGATTAAAACTCAGGAAGAGCTCTGACCTTTTTTCGTGTTGCTCATCCAGCGTGGTGAATACCAGGCCCCAGCTGCTCTCGCTGGGTTACGGCTCCTTGGAGATCCTCCAGCCAACTGTGAACGTGCCCTGACACCCATGCGAAGGCACAACTTGTAAAACAGGGGATACAACCTCTCCCCTCTGGTTACACAAAGAGCATCTTCTTGTTTGGCTCACGATTTGGCTTGAGAGCTGCATGGCAGAAAAGGACCTGAGGGTGTTGGTTGACTGTTGGCTGGACATGATCCAGCAGTGTGCCCAGGTGGCCAAGAAGGCCACCAGCATCCTGGCCTGAATCAGGAACAGCGTGGGGAGTAGGACTCAGGAGGTGATGGTCCCCCTGGACTGGGCACTGGGGAGGCCTCACCTCGAGGGCTGGGTCCAGTTTGGGGCCCCTCACCACACAAAAGCCCGTGAGGGGCTGGAGCGGGGTCAGAGAAGGGCAAGGGGGCTGGTGAGGGGTCTGGAGCACAAGTCTTGTGAGGAGCTTCTGGCTCTCTCCAACTCCCTGAAAGGAGGGCGTAGAGAGATGGGGGTCGGTCTCTTCTCCCAAGTCCCAGGCGACAGGACAAGAGGAAATGGCCTCAGGTTACACCAGGGGAGGTTCAGGCTGGATATTGGGAAAAATTTTTTCCCCGAAAGGATTCAGCCATTGGAATGGGCTGCCCAGGGAGGGGGTTGAGGCACCATCCCTGGAGGTGTTCAGAAGACGGGTTGATGTAGTGCTGGGAGGTATGGTTTAGTGATGGTGATGCTTCTTGTTTGTTGTGTGGGTGTTTGTTTTTGTCAAAATTAGGTTGACGGTTGGACAAGATGATCTTTAAGGTCCCTTCCAACCTAGAAGATTCTGTGATTTACAGATGCCTGCCCCCAATGCAAAACCCAGCACATCACGTGCGCCCAACACGAACCCACAGCTTTGTTGACCCTGGCACTCCCTCTGGCACAGGGTTTGCCTTTCAAAGAAGGTGTCCTAGGTGTGGGGTAGAAGACAAGCCAGACAAGTAGCTCCAGGAGAGACATTGCAGGGGCTGAGTGCTGCCTCCAGCCCAGCGTTGCTGGTGGGTGCCCGGGCTGCTGGAGTGGGTTCAGCTGGCCCTCGGCCACGGCGAGAGCTGCCAGCCCGACACAGAGATTCCTTGTAGTCCAGGGGACCGCTGTGGCTGGACCCAACTGCAGAGAAAACTGTTGGGTCAATATTTACCTGAGCTCACGCACAGCTCAGTGTGCCCTCCCTTTGCTGAGACACGGATGTTCTAGTGCATGGACGAAGGTGCATGTGGAGGTTGGTTGCATATGGCCTTGTAGTCCAGGGGACCGCTGTGGCTGGACCCAACTGCAGAGAAAACTGTTGGGTCAATATTTACCCGAGCTCACGCACAGCTCAGCGTGCCCTCTCTTTGCTGAGACATGGATGTTCTAGTGCATGGAAGAAGGTGCATGTGGAGGTTGGTTGCATATGGAGGAAGGTGATGACGAGGGGCCTTGGAGCATCTCTCTGATGAGGAAAGGCTGAGGGACTTGGGTCTGTTTAGTCTAGAGAAGAGAAGGCTGAGGGGGGATCTGATCAACACCTATAAATACTTCAAGGGTGGGTGTCAGGAGGATGGGGCCAGGCTTTTTTCAGTGGTGCCCAGGGACAGGACAAGAGGGAATGAAGGTGTCCTAGGTGTGGGGTAGAAGACAAGCTGGACAAGTAGTTCCAGGAGAGACATTGCAGGGGCTGAGTGCTGCCTCCAGCCCAGCGTTGCTGGTGGGTGCCCAGGCTGCTGGAGCGGGTTCAGCTGGCCCCCAGCCACAGCGAGAGCTGCCAGCCCGACACAGAGATTCCTTGTAGTCCAGGGGACCGCTGTGGCTGGACCCAACTGCAGAGAAAACTGTTGGGTCAATATTTACCTGAGCTCACGCACAGCTCAGTGTGCCCTCCCTTTGCTGAGACACGGATGTTCTAGTGCATGGACGAAGGTGCATGTGGAGGTTGGTTGCATATGGAGGAAGGTGATGATGAGGGGCCTTGGAGCATCTCTCTGATGAGGAAAGGTTGAGGGACTTGGGTCTGTTTAGTCTGGAGAAGAGAAGGCTGAGGGGGGATCTGATCAACACCTATAAATCCTTCAAGGGTGGGTGTCAGGAGGATGGGGCCAGGCTTTTTTCAGTGGTGCCCAGGGACAGGACAAGAGGGAACGGGCACAAACTTGAACATAGGAAGTTCCACCTAAACATGAGGAAGAACTTCTTTGCTGTGAGGGTGGCAGAGCCCTGGCAGAGGCTGCCCAGGGAGGGGGTGGAGTCTCCTTCTCTGGAGACATTCAAACCCACCTGGACACGTTCCTGGGGGACCTGCTCTGGGTGGCCCTGCTCTGGCAGGGGGTTGGACTGGATGATCTCCAGAGATCCCTTCTAACCCCATAGCATTCTGTGATTCGGTCTCTGGCACTGGCTGAAAGGACAAGGCTCTTAGGGGAGGCCAAGGTGGAGAAAGCAGAGCTCAAACTGAAATGCCACCAGGATTTTAGAGGTGGTGGGACTTCATGACACTTAGCTGGCTAACCAGTGGGTCTTGCTGAGGCAGGATGTCCCCAGCGGGCTGGGCTCCTGCTGGCTCATGGTTGTGCCCAAAAAGGCTGAGGCAGGAGGTTATGGCTTCTCTTGGCTCACAGAGACACTGTCACGGTGTCACACTTGCCCTTAGACAAGGTTTCACCCCAGGCTTCTCATACTTCACCTACGAGCTGGAGCAGGGGAACGGCAAGTGAGCCCAGGACAAGGCTCTTTACTCTGGAGGTGGTGGGACCCTGCCCCAGAGAAGTTGTGGATGCCCCATCCCTGGAGGGGTTCAAGGCCAGGTGTTGGATGGGGCTTGGAGCAACCTGGTCTGGTGTGAGGGCCACATGTGGGGGCAAATGCCACGGCAGGGGGGTAGGAACTAGATGATCTTTAAATGTCCCTTCCAACCTAAGCCATTCCATGATTCTGTGAAGGATTGAGTAGCCCTCCCAATCCTTGGAGGAAAACTGAAGGCGTGAGGAAATGCATTTGAGGTTCTTGAGCTGGAAAAAGAAGAACAGGAACCTCAAAATATGTTGTTCTCAGCATGGTCACCCATGTGCTGCTGTGTTCCTCTCCTGCCAAACAAAATCAGAGCAGCAATCCCTTATAATATTTTGGGGTACTGGCTGGTGGCGCTCAAATATTTAAGGGTGGAAGGGTCAGTGATATCAGTGCGAGTTGTTCCCCCCAAAACTTGAGCATTTTGAGAAGGATTCTTCCTGGAGGCAACAGGAAGGGAGCAGAGCTGTCTTTTCCTTTCTGCCTCCCATCAGCCAGGCTAGGTGAGGCAGAAAAAAATAGTGTAAGATGAGAGGAAATCAGGGGTGAACGTTACGGAGCCTTGGGCGTTGTGGGAATCTTTGTTGACGCTGGATCTCCATCAACGCCGAGCCCGGGACAAGCTGTGGAAGCTGATTCTGGAGAAGCCACAGGTGACTCCTTTTGTGCTCCCCAGGGTTTTTGAGGGGCCGTATCTGCGCTGAGGTCCTTTTGTGGTTAGGGAACTTGTCCTCCTGGGACCTGGAGGCAGCAAATTAAATCCAAAAACTAGCTGGTGCCTGATAATCCTTTCTGTGTCCCAGCGCCCTGGCTTTGCTGTTTGATGGCCAGGAGCTCTCCCCCTGGGCAATGTTCCCTGGAGACCAAACACATAAACCCCCAGCTCCTCACGTATCGAGTTCCAGCAGACGGGGATCCAAAAAGGCTTTTAGAAGAGGGATTTCTGCTCCCTCACTGCTCATCGATCGGCGCAAAGAACAAAACGCTCTCCACGTGCAAGTGGGAAGCGTCTTTGTGCCTTTTGCAATAAACCCAATAAAGTGGCTTCTGAAGTGCAAAATAGAGCCAGGGCAGACCTGGGGCTGCTGCTTCACACCTGGGCTTCTGCCTCTTAACAAGGAACAGCAGAGAGGATTTTGTGATGTGATGAGGGATGTGGTTAAGGTTGGGTTTGGTTGGGTTTGCGTAGTTCGGAACCACGGCTCCCCTTCCCTGTCTTCTCCTCTCCCTAGAACCTGGTGCCTGACCCAGGGGGGCACTTGGTGCACCTTGGTGTCCTGGCTGCAGGGCACGAGTCCTGGGGGGGTCGCAGGCTGGGGCTGGATGAAATTCTTCTTCCACGAGTCTAATCCCAGGCTTTTCTCTTGGGTAGGAAGCCAACTGTGGGACACATCTCCCAGGAGCTGCTGATATCCAGCAGGGAGGAGGTGTGGTCTGAAGCACATCATGCTCTCTGCGGGGGACCGGCTTGCAGCAGAAGAGCTTTCCTCTGGACTGGGGTGACAGGGGGTCCAAGCCCACACAGGATGGATCTCTCCGTGGACCAGTACAACCTTCAGGTAAGGAAGTAATCTGTCTGGATTGGTGGACCTTGCCCGTATAGCCAACAAAGGGGAATTGTACTGTGCATCAGGGACATACTTTGTATTATCCTGACAAGATCTCCTACCCATGGACGTAGGTGAGGGGTCTGGAGCACAAGTCTTACGAGGAGAGGCTGAGGGAGCTGGGGGTGTTCAGTCTGGGGAAGAGGAGACTGAAGGGAGACCTTCTCGCTCTGTACAAGTACCTGAAAGGAGGCTGTAGAGAGACGGGGGTCGGTCTCTTCTTCCAAGTTACAGATGTCAGGACAAGGGGTAACGGCTTCAAGTTGCACCAGGGGAAGTTCAGGTTGGATATTAGGAAACATTTCTTTACTGAAAGGGTTATCCAGCATTGGAATGGGCTGCCCAGGGAGGTGGTGGAGTCACCATCCCTGGAGGTATTTAAGAAACGTGTAGACATGGTTCTTCAGGGCATGCTCTAGTGCCCAAGATTACTGGTTTGTGGTGGGGTGCTGTGTGGGTGGGTGATGGTTTTTGGTTTGGTGGTTGTTGTTGTGTGTTTAGGTGGTGGGTGGTGGTTTGTGTTTTTTGTGGTTTTGTTTTTGGTTTGGTTTTTTTTTTGGTGGTTGGACTCGATGATCTCTGAGGTCCCTTCCAACCGCTAAGATTCTGTGACTCTGTAGAATCATAGAGCCTTAAGGAACCTTAACCTTTAAGGAAGGGACCTTAAAGATCATCGAGTTCCACCCCCCTGCCATGGGCAGGGACACCTGAAGGTTAATGCTCCATCCGCTGGGCTGGCGGATAAAATAACAACTGCCATTGTTTGTTGACATTTATCCGAGGTCTATTCTAGGAGACTTGGTCTGAGGACAGTTATGGGCTCAGGCCAGTCCCCTCTGAGACTTCAGCCAGAGCTGTTGGGCAGACAACCAGAAACTTGATTGCTGTGAAAAGCTGAGCATCTCCCGGTTTAAGCTGGAGTGATTGTGACACTGAAATGTTAGGTAGAGATTCCTAAAGGCGTGGTGGGTTCTGGTTTGGATTTTGACCTTCAGGACTAGGACGTGCTGACTTTAGGGTTGATGCTCAGCCTTGGCTTTGCCCTCAGAGCACTGGCAGCTCGATGGGTTCAATACCTGGTATTGGCATCGCTGACTCCACTGCCTGCACGAAGCAGATACCTGAGTGTAAAACGTATAAATGAAGTAAAAAGGAATCCACAAATAGAATTAATATAGATCTATCATAAATAATGTATTAAATTACTAAATAACAGCTCCTGGAACCCAGCTGGTTCTGGGATTTCCCAGCCCCCAGCGTGGCTCCGGCACAGCCCTGCCAGTTGGTCTGAGGAAAGCAAGAGCCACTCTACTTTAACCACCATAACCCCCAGAGGTTTGTGGAGGCCCCAGGGCCACGTTGAGAACTTCTGCCACTCTGGCCAGCTGCACACACAACTGCTGCACCCTCACGGACCAAATGTACCGCATGTACATTTTCAGCACAGGAAGGACATGGACCTGTTGGAACAGGTCCAGAGGAGGCCATGAAGGTGCTCCGAGGGCTGGAGGACCTATGCTATGAGAACAGGCTGAGAGAGTTGATGCTCCATGGGCTGGAGGACCTCTGCTGTGAGGACAGGCTGAGAGAGTTGGGGGGGATTCAGCCTGGAGAAGAGAAGGCTCCAGGGAGACCTTAGAGCCCCTTCCAGTCCCTCAAGGGGCTCCAGGAGGGATGGGGAGGGACTCCTTGTCAGGGAGGGGAGACATAGGACGAGGGGAGAATGGTTTTAAACTGAAAGAGGGGAGATTTAGATGAGATATTGGGAAGGAATTCTTTGGTGTGAGGGTGGTGAGAGCCTGGCCCAGGTTGCCCAGAGAAGCTGTGGCTGCCCCATCCCTGGAGGGGTTCAAGGCCAGGCTGGATGGGGCTTGGAGCAACCTGGTCTGGTGGGAGGTGTCCCTGCCCAGGGCAGGGGGTGGGAACTGGATGGTCTTTAAGGTCCCTTCCAACCTGAACCACTCTATGATTCTGTGATGATTCTAAGACACCCAGGAGCTCAGCATTGCCATGCAACTGGGCTACTTGTGAGTGGAGCTCTGCTCGCCACAGCCACGTCCTAGCCCAGCAGCAGCCTGTCTATGGCTATTAATAGCCTTAATTAATAGCCTAATAGCAGGCTATTTAAGCCTTTCATGGCTGCTCAAAGCATCCCAGAGGGAGGGAGACCATTTCAGAAACAGCTCCAGATCCCAGAGCTCACAAGCATCTCAGGAGGTGTTTATGAGACCGGGTCTGAGCTCAGCCAACGGAGGTCCATCCTTATGGGCACTGTGGTGCTGAGGAAGGGTGCAGGGCTTTGAATAGCTCTTGGAAATTTGTAGTCCTGTTGGTTTTTAAAAGCAATTCTTCTGGTGCATTTAATACCACGGGCACACGGAGAGCTCGAGGGGCCTAAGGCAAGAGAGAGGATTCCTCTTTAGATAGAGGCTCAGCAGAGCGGCGTCCTGATGTAACAGGACCAGACACCTGGTTCACTTCTGCCTTAAGGGACTTGGAGGCAATCTGCCACACTCACCCCTGCCAGCTCAGCCAGGACTCTGGGCTGTGAAAAAACATGAAAAAAAAGTTTTGAGACTAAGCAAAGAATGCGTTTTGGTTCCTTTTCCTTGTTTCCAGACACAGGTTGTATCCCATTGGGTACAACTAGGTCGATAATCTCACAGAATCTTCTAGGTTGGAAGGGACCTTAAAGATCATCTTGTCCAACCGTCAATCTCAAGCACTTTTCTGTACACAGGAGGTCTAGAAACGTGTTTTCTTTCCTGAGCAGAAATTGAGAGTCTTGGCAAAGCCAAAGGTTGGGATTTAAAGGTAGCGATAAACGTGTTTTGAGCGATCTTGGTAAAATCCCAAGCAAAAGGGGGTCGGATGAGGTGCAAGGAATGCAACTGCTCCCAAGGGATCACCCAGGATGCCCCAAATCCTGGCAGAAGTCACCCCTCCAGCTGCAGCCCTGAGCTGGTGTCGCTCTTGGGTTCATCCCCTGGAGAAGAAGGCAGGAGCAGGGCTGTTGAGGTGGAACCCACGTGTGCCCTGACTTCGTGCCCTGTGCCAGGGGCTACCCCTCTGCCCTTGGGAGCTGCAGTTTCAGGGCTGCAGAGATTTTGCTCTTTCAGCTTTCCCCTCTCCCCACGCATCAGCTTTGCCCCTACGCTCTCTTCCTGCCAGCGAGTGCACGTATAGGCCTCGCTATATATAAACGAGCAGGGTCAGAGCTCTATTTTTAGCCTGTCTCAAAATATTTCCCTCGCTCTGCATTTCTCGTTTCTAGCCCTGTCTCCTTGCTGCAAGAAGCCCCGTGAGATGAGGGAGGTCTGTCAGCCCCGGGATCAGATTTGGGGGGGACTGGGGAGAAAAGCAGTGCTGTGAGACATCCCCAGTGCCAGACCCTGCAACTTCTGCTACGAAATCCCTTGGATGTGTCATGTGAGGACAATTTTTATCATCTAGAGTCAGCCGCCCTGTAAAATGCAAGCCAAGCAGCTCACCTGTGTCAGAGCCAGCTGTGGGCACGGGCGGAGAGAGTGGGGATGAGTTGGGCACCATAGGACACTCGTCCCACCACCATAAGCCTCTCCTCTGGTACCAGGTAGATATGGTTTTCACCTCTCTAGGGTTGAGCTTTGCTTTCCCTAAAAGCCGGTAGGGTTGGGGGGCACGGGGGGAAGAGCAGCTCGTTTATCTCGTGCCACTATGGGATGTGCTTGGCGTGGTGGCTCCTGTCACGCCTCTTGATGGATGAAGTGCTGCTTCTGGTCTGGGGAGCAAGGAGATTTTGGGGAACTTGCTTTCTGCCTTGGCTTTCCGTCCTCCCGAAGCCGGGCTGCCTTTGGAGGTGCTGGCAGAAGAGCTGGTGTCTCACTGCTGCCGTGTCAACCTGGCTGTGTGGGGACAGGAGGTGGCTGACCTAGAGCTGGAGAGGGAATATTTTTGAAGGTAGATGGTTGGACTCGATGATCCCAAGGGTCTCTTCCAACCTAGACCATTCTATGATTCTATGAAGATGGGAAGAGAGATGCAGAATAGGGAGGGCTTGGCTGCGGGTGGCATGGGAAGGGGATGGAGGGGACATGTGAGAGGGCAGAGGGAGCTGCAAGAGCTCTTTCCCTTGGCTCCGTGCTCTGCCAGCTGCCACGAGCCCTTTCCCCGGGCTCCCGGGGCCACCAGTTCAAGGTGGCTGGTTCCACGTGCTGGAAGGTGCCACGCAGTCATCTCTCCTGCTTCTGTGGCTTGCTGCAGCCCTTGGTGACAAAGACATCCCTAAGGGACAGTTGTGAAGGGCTCCCACGCTCCGTCGCTTTGCGGTGCCATCGCAGGTGACGGTGAAGCTGCCTATGGGATGTGCTTGGCGTGGTGGCTCCTGTCACGCCTCCAACATTTTCTGAGAGCCACCCCAGCAGTTGACGGATGAAGTGGTGCTTCTGGTCTGGGGAGCAAGGAGATTTTGGGGAACTTGCTTTCTGCCTTGGCTTTCCGTCCTCCCGAAGCCGGGCTGCCTTTGGAGGTGCTGGCAGAAGAGCTGGTGTCTCACTGCTGCCGTGTCAACCTGGCTGTGTGGGGACAGGAGGTGGCTGACCTAGAGCTGGAGAGGGAATATTTTTGAAGGTAGATGGTTGGACTCGATGATCCCAAGGGTCTCTTCCAACCTAGACCATTCTATGATTCTATGAAGATGGGAAGAGAGATGCAGAATAGGGAGGGCTTGGCTGCGGGTGGCATGGGAAGGGGATGGAGGGGACATGTGAGAGGGCAGAGGGAGCTGCAAGAGCTCTTTCCCTTGGCTCCGTGCTCTGCCAGCTGCCACGAGCCCTTTCCCCGGGCTCCCGGGGCCACCAGTTCAAGGTGGCTGGTTCCACGTGCTGGAAGGTGCCACGCAGTCATCTCTCCTGCTTCTGTGGCTTGCTGCAGCCCTTGGTGACAAAGACATCCCTAAGGGACAGTTGTGAAGGGCTCCCACGCTCCGTCGCTTTGCGGTGCCATCGCAGGTGACGGTGAAGCTGCTGAGCTGGGGGCAGCCCAGGACGAGCTGATGGTCTCACCTGTTTTCATCACGGGCTGAGCTTAATTTCATAGAATCATAGAATTGCCCAGGCTGGAAGGGACCTCCAAAGGTCATCTAGTCCGACCTCCCCGCAGTCAGCAGGGACACCCCCAACTAGACCAGGTTGCCCAGGGCCTCGTCGAGCCTCTCCTTGAATATCTCCAGGGAAGGGGCCTCAACCACCTCCCTGGGCAACCTGTTCCAGTGCTCCACCACCCTCACAGTGAAGAACCCTCTCCTCATCTCCAGTCTAAATCTGTTCCCCTCCAGCTTGAAGCCATTGCCCCTCGTCCTGTCACTGCAGGCCTTTCTAAACAGGTTCTCCCCAGCCTTCCTGTAGGCTCCCTTCAGGTACTGGAAGGCTGCTATTAGGTCTCCCCGGAGCCTCCTCTTCTCCAGGCTGAACAACCCCAGCTCCCTCAGCCTGTCCTCGTAGCAGAGGTGCTCCATCCCCCTGATCATCCTTGTGGCCCTCCTCTGGACCCTCTCCATCAGGTCCATGTCCTTCTTATATTGAGGGCTCCAGACCTGCACACAATACTCCAGGTGAGGTCTCACCAGAGCAGAGTAAAGTGGCAGAATCACCTCTAATTTCATCTCCCTGGCAATAGTCCTGGCTCGCCCCATGCCCCTGGCTGCTTACTCATGGTAACTCATGTCACCGTAACTCAGCTCCGAGTCCCAGCTCTTGCAATTTGACTGTAAATCTTCTGTTATTTGAGAAAATTTGTTCTTGGTATCTTGGCTCCTGGAAGCCTCTTGGTCTGGCAAAAATCTCTGCTTTTGCTTTTGTACCACTTTCCGCATTTAGGGAAAGCAAAAAGCTTGAAAATGGGATTGGGGTATTCTGGGTAGGCTGGGAAGAGAGAGGGGAAATGCATCAACTGCTAAAAAACAGTAATAACTTTGTAGAAGCTTCATATCAGAGTTGATTTGGGGACGCGGAGGCATTGCTGAAAGAGAAACACCATATAGTGTTTTTCTCCCGGTCTGCGGGCTGGAGGGGTAACAAATCCCTGCCATTTGTAGTTGTTGGAGGGTGGCTTTTTTTAATGTCCTTGAGAAGCTTTTCCTAGAAGCTCCATCACAAAAATCGAATGCCACAATATACTTCTGCTGCTCTTGTTTACATGGCATCAGCTATTTTTAGCGCCAGTTGCAACACCAAGTTTATTACTGGTGATGTGAGACCTCAGTGTCACTCTTTTATTTCAGCTGAAGAGTAAGGAGGAGCAACAGCAAACGTTCTCCCCCAGGAGCAGAAAAATCCATGTGGAAATCATAAATCACACGGCCCTGGTGGGTCCAGCAGCCGTGGCAGCATCCCTTAAGGAAGTTTGCACGTGGAAATCACACAGCCCTGGTGGGTCCAGCAGCCGTGGCAGCATCCCTTAAGGAAGTTTGTGGGCTGCTCTGAGAGCTGTCCAGGTCCACAGCCTCATGCCAACTTTAGGAGTCACCAAAAAAGGTCCAGGAGGATGAGGTACCACAGAGCAATTGTTAAAAGTGCTGCCGCTTGTTCACACCCAGAAAAATTGTGGATGTTATTGTGATACGAGAGCATTGCAGCAATCATAGTGCCAAGGAGGAAATCTCTAGGTCAACACCAAAGGAGGCTCCAGGGGTTTGAAACATTTGAGGCAGGAAATACCTTCTTTGAGGAAACCCTTGGATTACGGCCCCTTTGGAAGACGGGTTGTGGTGTGTCACCAATATTCGTGACAATGGGTGTCAAGCAGGTTTTGACACCTCCCACCAGACCAGGTTGCTCCAAGCCCCATCCAACCTGGCCTTGAACCCCTCCAGGGATGGGGCAGCCACAGCTTCTCTGGGCAACCTGGGCCAGGCTCTCACCACCCTCACAGCAAAGAATTTCTTCCTGAGATCTCATCTCAATCTCCCCTCTTCCAGCTGCTCACCTGCCCATGAGAAAAAAAAAATAATTAAAAAAAAAAGAAAAGGAAGGAGATTTCAGTTCAGAAAAACTGTTTGGAAGGATCTTGGTAGATCAGTCAATGGAGCAGAGGAGTGTGAGCTCTGGTGTAGACATCCAGAAGCTGCAAATCTGTATCAAAAGGAGGACTGTGCACGGGATGATTTCAGCAAACACCTGGAGGAGGAAGGTGAGGATTACGATGATGTGCGAGATGAACATCTCATGTATCACAAGTTCCTTGCAGTAACCCATGACACTTCCAAGGGAAAATATTGTAGATTCATTTGTGATTCATTACATACACAGGTATCATTTGGTAATTCCTTAATTGTCATATGAATCTCTTTTTAACCAATGAATGTGTAAAGCAGACATCTTCCAGTGCAGAAATATGTTTACATGGAGGCAGGAGGCTGTTGCTATTAAGCAGTCCAAGCTTGCACCTCAGGTGCAGTATTAGCATCAGCAATAACTGACATTTTTGTTCCTGGCTTCCTGGGTATTAAAATATCAACTAGAAGAAGAAAAGGCTGGACTTATAGGCTTGTTACAGTCCCAAGTAGCCTAGAAGGAGATTGGAAACTGTAGAAAACGGGGAGAGACAGCAAAACCCTTGGGTCATGGTGCACCTAAAAGAACAGGCTTGCCATTGAGTAGGGTTCTCCAACATCTGGAAGGGCACATGGAAATTCCCTGGATCACATGGATCACAGAACACCTTCTGCCCACAGTGCTTTTACCTCAAACCTTCAGCCTTGGACCTATAGCATGGAAGACCAAAAGCTGCAACAGCTTTGAGGTGCCGCATCAACGGGACGTGAGAGATCAAGAGCATCCCCGGTGTCCTACAGCCCTGCTGCAGTGGGGGATTTCTTTGTATGAAGTTCTGAGATGATCTGAAGAAACGGACTGTAGCTCACCTCCCTGTGAAGCCCAACTATTGCTCTCTGTGTCCTCCAGCAAGGTGCACTATCCTGGCAACCTCAGCCCACCTCTCCCTCCCCACCCGACCATTTAATTGCATATGGCTCTTCCGTGATTAAAAAAGGTAGCAGTAAATGGGCACTTTCCTTCTGTTAACCCTTAAAACTCTGCTATCTCCTTCACTCCAGCTGGCAGTGAAGGGAAGATTTGGAGTTCTGAAAGACCAAGAGTAGGAACACTGTGCAAAAAAGACAGCCAGCACCTCCTGATGTATTGCCTTTTTGTGGCCAGTGGAGAATCCATGCTCTCTGATGGACACAGTAGCCAAAGCCCAGATTCCCTGGGTCCATATGGTGGGGAGGGGAGCGGATGAAGAACCCGAGGAACCTTGAGGTTGAATTTTGGCCAGGGCCTGTTTGCTGCTCCCATCGACAGCGCCCCACGCGCTAATTATAATCTCCTTATTCTGCTTTGGTCAGGGAAAATGACAAAGTGGGGTGAAACCCAAAAATAAGCAGCCCTCAGAATAGCCCTCTCCACATCTTCCTGCTAATGGCATCTCTGAAGGAGACTGCTTGTTCCCCTCCAGACAAGCTTTCAGAGGCTATTTTAATCCAGTTTTAGTTGCAAATAGCATTTATCAGAATAAGAGTGGGCTGGTCGCCAGCTCCTTCAGATCTTTGACAGCCCAGAAGGGAAAGGCTCTGAAAAATAACTCGAGTGTGTTCCTACTGCGTCCTCCCCTGCCCGGGGGATTTTGGGGACATAATAAGGAAATATTTCATCTGAGGGGGCAGAGCCCCAGGAACCCACCCTTTGCTAAAACCCAACCATTCCCCCTGTCATCAACGCTTCTTCCCAGGAATGGGAGCTCTTGTCCCTGTCATCAGCCTGGATGTTTTCACGTTCAACGGAGCGATCATTGAAGGAGCAAGGTTGGCCAAAAAAAAAAAAAAAAGGGTTTGAGAGCCACTTATTTCTGAGTCAACGGCTTCGAACGTGAGCCCGGCTAATTGTGTCCAAAAAACCTCTCTGAGAGTCATCTCCTGGCCGCTGGGAGGTCTCCGGTGAGTTCATGATCTTGGCTGAGTTCATAAACTGTTCCAAGTTGTATGTTAGAAAACGCCACGTTGAGCACTAATTGGCATTCCCAGGAAAGGCAGCACGGAGCGGGCCGTGAAGGTGAAACTCCCCCTTTCCCTGAAGGCATTTCGATACCGGGCAGCATCTGGGCAGCTTGCCCTCCTGCTCTGTGTCAGTGATCTGTCTGGGGCTCTGGGGCTGGCAGCTTTCACCAGTTCTAAATCTGTTTTAAAACATCTTAGGAAGATGTTTTGGAGAAGAGAAGGCTCCGGGGAGACCTTATAGCAGCCTTCCAATATCTGAAGGGAGCTACAGGAGAGCTGGGGAGGGACTCTTTGTCAGGAAGTGTCAGGAAGTGCAGTGACAGGACAACGGGAAACAGTTTTAAATTGGAAGAGGGAAGATTTAGATGAGATATTAGGAAGAAATTCTTTGCTGTGAGGGTGGTGAGAGCCTGGCCCAGGTTGCCCAGAGAAGCTGTGGCTGCCCCATCCCTGGAGGGGTTCAAGGCCAGGCTGGATGACCAGGGGCTTTGAGCAACCTGGTGTGGTGGGAGGTGTCCCTGCCCAGGGCAGGGGGTTGGAACTGGATGATTTTTAAGGTCCTTTCCAACTCTAACCATTCCATGATTCTATGTGTGGTGGCCTACTGCCTGATTTCCCCGGGCAAGGGGTGACAGGGGAGGGAGGAAGAGCCAGCAGAAGGATGGAGGGTAGGGAGAAGAGAGATCTTGGGGCCTGATAGAGGCTGACGTAGGAGAAATTTAGCAAAATATTGCTATGTTCACGAAGCCTTGCTGTCCTCTGGCATTTATCAGAGTGACTTTGAAGACGACTCCATATGGTGTTGACCTATCGGTACCTTTTGTACTCAAACCCAGGCATCTGAAATGCAGATCAGGAAGGACTGAGGGGTGAGGATGATGTAGAAGATCCCTAGAGCCAGTGATACCTGGGGCAGTTTTGGATCCATGATCCTGACTTGGATCCATGATCACGGATCCATGATCCATCAGCAGGGAAATCGTTGCGCTTCACCAAGAATCCAAGGGTACCCCTTCTTTTCTTTCTCTCTCTCCTGCCACCTGAGACCCAATGACGTATTTTCTGATGTACAAAATTCACATGTTTTGCTGGTCACGATAAACGCTTGAGGGTGAAACGGGAAATGACATCATGCTGCTAAGTTCTGGTTTCTTTATTATTGACAAGGATGAAGCCGGGTAGTAGCAGAACGGGTCGGAGACATTACTGTGTAGACAGAAACAAGCCTTTAGGGACTATTAGCCCATCTTGTTCTCCCGATTTAATTTCACTGGCTCTGCGAGAGGAAAGCAGACTCAGCTGGAGGCAAGCAGATAACACGTGTTTCTAATTATTGCAAGTTTGAAGGCTGACTAGCCCGTCCTCCTGCCTTTGGTTGACCTCCACCGGTGCGCTGTCAGGGTCTTGTGACCTGCGCCTTTGTTGCCTGAAAAATGCCAATAAAGGTGACTCAGCAGCTCCGTGACATCCCCCAGTGTGACTTTTCCAATGAAATGCAGCTCCTTTAACTGTTTTGTGGAAGGCTCCCAGCGAAACCCAAAGGGCAGACCTTACCTACCAGCTCCCCCCCCACCCTCAGTTCTGGATCGTTCCTCGTTTCCATGGATGTGTTTGGCCGTGGAGTGGGGAAGTCTTCAAACTTTGCTGTGGGAAGAGTATGGGATGATTCACTCTGCTGTGGGGAGCTGGGGATGCTTCTACTCGTTGCCTCCAGACTCACTCATTTATCATGAAGGTGGAAGAGTCTCTGTCTGCTGAATGTCCCCATCTTTATTTTCATAGAATCATAGAATCATAGAATTGCCCAGGCCGGAAGGGACCTCCAAAGGCCATCTAGTCCGACCCCCCCGCAGTCAGCAGGGACACCCCCAACTAGACCAGGTTGCCCAGGGCCTCGTCGAGCCTCACCTTGAATATCTCCAGGGATGGGGCCTCAACCACCTCCCTGGGCAACCTGTTCCAGTGCTCCACCACCCTCACAGTGAAGAACCCTCTCCTCATCTCCAGTCTAAATCTGTTCCCCTCCAGCTTGAAGCCATTGCCCCTCGTCCTGTCACTGCAGGCCTTTCTAAACAGGTTCTCCCCAGCCTTCCTGTAGGCTCCCTTCAGGTACTGGAAGGCTGCTATTAGGTGTCCCCGGAGCCTCCTCTTCTCCAGGCTGAACAACCCCAGCTCCCTCAGCCTGTCCTCGTAGCAGAGGTGCTCCATCCCCCTGATCATCCTTGTGGCCCTCCTCTGGACCCTCTCCATCAGGTCCATGTCCTTCTTATATTGAGGGCTCCAGACCTGCACACAATACTCCAGGTGAGGTCTCACCAGAGCAGAGCAAAGTGGCAGAATCACCTCTCTTTCCTTGCTGGGGCTCCCCCCGTTATTTCTAGGTGGATCTTTAATGGAAAACCAATCTTATCTGCCTCCTGTAGATGCACCCAGCTCTGTGACGATGCTGCAGTCCCGGGTGGGAATGGTACCTGTGGTCCCATGGAGGGGACTCATTGTTCACTGCCCCGCTGTCTTGATGGCTTCCCCGCCTTGGTGTGTTGCCCGATGGGTCAGCTGGAGCTTTGGGGGAGCTGCTGCTGGTTTACTAGTTCAATAAACGTCCCTGGTGCGAAGGGAGACAAAAGGGTCTCCATCTCAGGTGGGGTTGGTGCCGCGAGCACCGGGGAACGATCCGAATGGTTGCAGGAAAAGCTGGAAGGGCCATTTAATGGCCTTAAGGAACAGGTTTGAGTCATGGAGATGCCCTCCCACATCTTGCCTTCACTGCCAACCACCTTGTCACAGCCGTTCCTCCTCTCTACAGAGACAAATTTACCCCTGTGCAGGTTTTCCAGGGAGTTTTGACCTGTGTGTTGCGTAGTAAAGCTTGGGCACCCTCATGACTACCGTGCTTTCGACTGGAGAAGAAACCCATCTCCTTCATCTTGGCCCAGCTCTATTCCCTCACCTATATTTTCAGGGGTAGGTGCTGCTCCTCACCTCGTGATGGGGGCATTTAAGACGTTGAATTGAAGCGGTGCATTTAATATTTAGAGTTAAAGGAGGTTTGCATCTCTGCACGCCTGGAAGTGGTGGTTGGTGAATTGAAACCGTGTGCTGGTGGGGAAACTCTTGATAAGGTCAAACGAGGAGGAGACGGGCTTTGCCAGAGCTCACCCTCCACCACATCATCTTCTGCAGAAGGTCACTGCCTCCGTTGTTGTTGCTGAGGAAATGGTGAGAGCAGACTGGGAGAAGGAAGGAAGAAGCAAGAGGGGGCTTAAGGAAGGAACAAAACAGATAGGAGGCTTGAAGACAGGGGACTGGTGGAGAACATCAACTCCTTACACCCACAGGGTTGCAGAAACAAAGGGGGGGCCTCACCTGAGCAACCAGAGTGATGTCTGTGTGTCTAAGGGGTTTACTTGTTGGTTTTTTTCTTGACATTGCCTTAAGGCTTCTGGTGGTTTGGTTTTTGGGTTGTTTTTTGGGGTTATTTTTTTGGCCACTTGCATAAAACCAGGGGCAGAAGTTCTCTTAGGCGGCGTGCATCGCAGTCCTGGCAAGGATGAGGTTCCTCCTCATCATTTCCCTGCAATTCCCTGGGTAGAAATCAGTTCTGAGGGGCAGAGGCCTACCCAACGTGAGCGTGTACCGGGGGTGGCAGCAAAGAAATGAGTAAGCAGGGGGGCTACCTCTTGCCCAGAGGGCTCGAACGTGCTGTCCTGGCGCTCGGCACAGCTCGGAGGGCGGGGGACAGACTTCCCTCTGTCCCCACCAGACCAGAGCTGCCTTTAGCATCTGCTTTCCCACCCTCTCCTCCTCCTCCACCCTCTTGGATGGAACACTCTTTTTTGGATGGGCTTCAAGAGACCTTTTAAGGCTGCGGGGTTTGTCCTTTACAGCCGCAATTTACTGGTAAAACTCGTCTGAATTATGCAGGCTTTTTTTTTTTTTTTTTTGCAGCGAAACAGCTTCAAGATCCTCTATTTTTAGTCCAGCTCTAAACAAGTGCAAGAATTAGTGCCCGTTCTTCTCACGTTCCCCCATGGCCCTCTCACTCACCGGGGTGGCCAGCTTTCTGTGCCAGGTAGCCGGTCAGTGGTAGGAACAGCCAGAGAAAACAGGACTATTTAGTCTCAAAAGAAACCCTAATTTGCTTTTCCAGAGCCACAAAAAGCTTAATCCAATCCTCTCGATTTGTCCCAAGGAGCTGATGTGCCATTAACTAGCAAGTCCAGGCTGCTCTTGGAGCAGGATGCAGAGCCACAAAAAGCTTAATCCATCCTCTCGATTTGTCCCAAGGAGCTGATGTGCCATTAACTAGCAAGTCCAGGCTGCTCTTGGAGCAGGATGGCTGAAAAGCAGGGAGGCTTTTTAGAAGATCGTTGGGCAGGTTTTTTAGAAGATCATTGGGCGGGTTTTTTAGAAGATCGTTGGGCAGGCTTTTTAGAAGATCGTTGGGCAGGAGAGAGCACCAGGTCAATGCAAGTCCTGGAGGAGCATGGAGGGGGGCGTGCATGCTGTTTACATGGCCATGTGTTTGTGCACCAGAGATTACAGACAGTTAAAAGGCACATTCCGTGGTGTGAAGAGCTGTGCTTGAGAAATCGTTTGCAATCATAACGAGGCCTTCAGCTGACCTGTGGAGATGTTAAGTGTGATAGAGCTCCTGGCTCCCCTACCTGTTTATATAAAGTGTGTATGTACCTTCCCTCAGTTTTATATACAAACTCACGTGGCGTCCATCCCAGGAAGCTCATGATCTAAGCTTAGCACTGAAGGATGCAGAGTGTGGCAGGGGTGGGAATGGCTGGAAAGCAGATGGGACCCTGCCCTCACGTGGGAGGGTGATTGCCAGGAACCCGCTGTGCTGATCCCTACCCGTGTTTCCTCTCCTTAGGATCAGAGAATTGTCCAGGTTGGAAGGGACCTTTAAGATCATCTAGTCCAACCATCAACCTAACTCTGATAAAAAAAACCCAAAGAAAACCATGCACACACCCACCCACCCCCCATCACTAACCCATGTCTCTAAGCACTATGTGAACCCCATCTTCTGAACACCTCCAGGGATGGTGCCTCAACCCCTTCCCTGGGCAGCCCATTCCAAGGCTTAGTAACCCTTTCAGTGGAAACATTTTTCCTAATATCCAGCCTGAACCTCCCCTGGCACAACTTGAGGCCATTTCCTCTTGAATTCTTTCTTCCTTGTTTTTCTTCCTTCCTCTTCCTCGTTTGACCCCAGCTCCAGGAGGTATCAAAGCACCCTGCAGCACCCCTAGAGCCAGCTGCTGAGGAAGAGTCCCTTGAAGCAGGAATGGCAGGTTAGAGAGACTTCAGAAAGGACAAGGTTACCTCTGTAGCAGGCACACATGTGCCCTGTCCCACCTTCAACCCACCTGTTGCCTCCTCCTCATCAAGGGCTGAAGGAAACAAAGGCCCTGCTGCAACTAATTAGCTCATCCTTATATAGACCCCCTTGGAGAGAGGGCTTTGTAGGCTCTGCCAAAGCAGCTTTGGCCTTTCTTTGTGCAAGGATGGTCCTTGGACATGCTGGAAGCCTCCAGCCACCTTGCAAAGCCACTTCACTCCTTGTTTGGCTTCCTGTTTTGTGGCTGAAGCTGCCCAGGTGGCTGTTGCTCCTCCATCAGGCAAGACCCCCTCCATTGGGCAAGACCACCTGGGGATGGTGGCTTGAGAGATGGTAAGTCCTGGGGAGGGGGTGCTTGGCTTTGGCTGGCTGGCTGGACTGTGCCCAGGACTCTGGTGTGTCATTGTCACTTGGGCCCTCATGGTCCAAAAAGTTCTCAAGCCCAGGTGGAGAGGCTCTCGGAGGAGGTTCAGCAGGGCCTGTGCAGAACTGGTCTCAGGGGGCATTCCCTCCCTTTGCTGAGACGTGGATGTTCTAGTGTATGGAAGAAGGTGCATGTAGAGGTTGGTTGCACATGGAGGAAGGTGATGATGAGGGCCCTGGAGCATCTTTCTGATGAGGAAAGGCTGAGGGACTTGGGTCTGTTTAGTCTGGAGAAGAGAAGGCTGAGGGGGAATCTGATCAACACCTATAAATCCTTCAAGGGTGGGTGTCAGGAGGATGGGGCCAGGCTTTTTTCAGTGGTGCCCAGGGACAGGACAAGAGGGAACGGGCACAAACTTGAACATAAGAAGTTCCACCTAAACATGAGGAGGAACTTCTTTGCTGTGAGGGTGGCAGAGCCCTGGCAGAGGCTGCCCAGGGAGGTGGTGGAGTCTCCTTCTCTGGAGACATTCCAACCCCACCTGGACACGTTCCTGTGGGACCTGCTCTGGGTGGCCCTGCTCTGGCAGGGGGTTGGACTAGGTGATCTCCAGAGGTCCCTTCCAACACCATACATTCTTTGAGTCTGTGACATGCTAGCTCTCAGCTGTTTTCCCTGACGTGTAAGCTGTGCAAAACTACATGGAGTTGAGTTGGTGAACACCATGACATGCTTCTTGAGAGCTACGACCTCAGCTGTTTTCCCTTAAATGTAAGCTATGAAAAACTACATGGAGTTGAGTTGGTGAACACCATAACTGGCAGACCAGTCTTGCTTTCTGTCCCAGAAAGACCCCTGAGAGCCCAGCACAGGCTCTGTCCTCCCTTCTGCAGGGGACTTGTGGCCATCCCAAGCCCTTGCTGGGCTTGCAGGCAGCTGCAAGGGCGTGAAAGGAAAGGACAGCTTTTTCCTTCCACCCCCACAGCCCAGCCGTGTCCCATGGCTCCCCAGAGGGATGTGCCCAGGGGCTGGGAAAGAAGGTCCCCTGCCCCAGGCCAGCTTGACATCATGGAAGCTCCAGGGGTGAGTCCTGTGTGGATGGCCACCTCTCTGCTTCCTGCAGAGCAGCACTTTAAGCATCTGCTGCTGCTTTTCTGCTGGAGTTCTATTCATCTGCAGGCTGAAATGAGAACCAGCTGGTGCTTGTTTGGGATTTATTTTAGAGGGGAAAAAAAAAACAACAACAAAAAAACAACCCAAAAAAACCCACCCTGTCTTCTGTAAAGCATTATTCTGAGTTCCTGTTCCCTTTCCCACGTGTCTGAGGAGCTGGGTTGGTAAATCTCAGGGTCTTCTGCTCCAGGTCCCACGTGGCTCTGGGGGGCAGGAGGAGGGTATGCTTGTCCCCAAACCGTGCCTGGAGGGGGGACAGGCTTGTGCCAACTCCTCCGTTTATTAGCTGGGTATGTTTTCATCTGCTTACGGTTTCCCCTCCTCCCGAGTTTCCTAGATTTGAGCTGAACCCAGGAAATCTCCAAGCAAAACACCAGCTGGTTTCCCATCCAAACAGCCCCCTTCCCAGGCGTTTCTCCGCCAGCCAGGGCTGGCACCGGATCAAACAGCGGCTGCTTGGGGGCTGTTCTGCCCCCACAAAACCTCTGCAGAGAGGCAAAAACATAAGGCAGGAGGCCAGCTCTCCAAAACTGTGATTTTTATTATTTAATTTTATTTTTTACACCTTTCTTTGCTTTCTGTATTTGCTTTCACGAGAGCACAAAACTGCCTTATTTGTTTAAAAGGGGAGGCCAGATGCTGCTCTCGGTTGCCCCGACATTAAGCTGGATTTCCTGCATTTTGGATTTACACTCAACTTGTGTGTGAAACAAATTCTGCTCCATGTCCTCTTTTTCTTTTTTTTTTTGTCTTCTACAAACGTCCTTTCTCTTCTATTCGGTTGTTGGCAGCTCTATGAAGGGCTTTCTCACTGGTGTTTGTATTTTTTCACCTGTATGAAAGAAATCATGGCTTTAAAAAATAAGATTCCACTTTCTTTTGTAAATTCTAATAGCAATTAAAATCTCTTCCGTAACGCAGCGCAAGTTCTCTGATGTCTTTGAGCGCTTTCAGAGGTCTTCACCGTTCTTCCTGGGCACTTTTTCATATTTTTAAGACTGGAGGGAACTTTATGATTATCTGTTCTGACAATGAATCTCACCCAATAATTTCTGCTTCAGCATTCATTGAGATAAAATGTATCTTTGGAGAAAAAAAAAAAAGGCTGTTTAGTCTTCAGTTCAAGACCTCAAATTGTGGAAGCTCTACCCCATCCCTTGGTAAATTCTTCTAATGGTTAATGGCTTTTGTTCAACAGTTCACCTGAATTTGCTTGGCTTCTGTTTCCAAACACTGCATCAAATTAGATTCCTTTTTTTTTTCCTCTCTCTGATTAAAGAGCCTTAATATTAATAATTTCTTCTTGTGCTGGTAATTATAGACAGTGCTCAAGTCATCTTTTGACCTTCTGTTGGATAAACTCAGATTGACCTTCTTAAGTTTCTGGAAGTATGTTTTCCAGATGCTGAGTCTCTCTTGAAGCACTTTCCTGAACCCTTGACAATGTCTGTGTTGTTTTTAATCTGTGAACACTGATGTGCAACCACACATTGCTCTTCAGAGGAGGTGTGGTAGTTTCTGCTGCTGTCTCAACAGCACTGGGGTATGCTGGGGTAAAGCCACCTCTCTTCTATGACATGATGCTCTCCTGCTTGTGTGTCCAAGATTCACACTTGTCCTAGCAATGGTATCACATCAAGGGGTTGTGTTTCACTGACTGTGTACCATGACCCTTGGGCAGAGTCATATTTGTGATCATCCTTTATGGAGATGCTGCTTTGCAAGAGACTGTCTCCACTCTGTGTGTAGGCATCACCCTCTTCTGCTCCTGCATGAGTGACCCCAATTTGGATGTATCAACCACCATATTGCACAAATGAATGTGTCATGATGGGCAGATGGGGGCCTGGAGCATCTCTCTGATGAGGAAAAGCTGAGGGACTTGGGTCTCCTTAGTCTGGAGAAGAGAAGGCTGAGGGGGGATCTGATCAACACCTATAAATACTTCAAGGGTGGGTGTCAGGAGGATGGGGCCAGGCTTTTTTCAGTGGTGCCCAGGGACAGGACAAGAGGGAACGGGCACAAACTTGAACATAGGAAGTTCCACCTAAACCTGAGGAGGAACTTCTTTGCTGTGAGGGTGGCAGAGCCCTGGCAGAGGCTGCCCAGGGAGGTGGTGGAGTCTCCTTCTCTGGAGACATTCAAACCCCACCTGGACACGTTCCTGTGGGACCTGCTGTGGCAGGGGGTTGGACTGGATGATCTCCAGAGGTCCCTTCCAACCCCATAGCATTCTGAGATTTCTGTGCCAGTGGGCCCCTACAGCCGAGCATCCTCCTTGTCTGTCCAAGACCACCATTTTCATATCCTTCTTAATGCCACCTGCTTCCTGTGAGCAACACTAATTTTGCAGATTGCTGTTTTCATATGAGGATGCCAGGCACGTCTGTAAAACGCCTCCTGATGTAAACATGTTGGTACAGTTATCTATGGTAAACAACCTACTGATCTCACCAAATGTGGGACCAAGTGTGTTTCAGTAAGGCCCATTCCCATAAGAAGAGATGCACATTTCCCAGAGAGGACAGGGAACTTCTCCCTGGAGAAATCTCCTCTGGAGATACTAAAAACTGAACCAGACAAGTCCCTGAGCAACCTGACCCCCTAATCACACCTGTTTTGGGCAGGAGCTTGGATGAGATGAGTTCCAGAGGCCCCTTCCAGCCCCAATTTTTCTGTAATGATATAATTTTGCGACTAATTAGGTTACTATTTTTAATGATTGTCACTCTTCTTCAGTCACCTTTCTGCGTTTCACTCTGCTCCAAAGACAGGTTAACTGGAGTAGGCCCTGCAGATTTAAATATTGTTTAGACCAACTTCTGCTTGAAGAACTCCATGTTTATGGATGAAATAGGGCTTTATTACTGGTTATTCCTGCTCGTGCCAAATACAGAAGAGGCGTGCTCACAAAAGATGTCTTCCTAGGGAGGTTGTCTGCTGTGAGGTTTCTTGGGGGATGTGTCTGGCACTGGGGTGCCTGCAGAGATTTACCCGGGGTTGAGGGGATGTCTGTCCTGCTCTGGTCAAACTGGAGGCAACTGGAGCCTGGGGCTGGGTTCCTGCCATCCCTGGAGCAGGTAGTCTCCAGGAGAGGTCACTCCTGTCTGCCAGAACCTCCTGCTGTGGGACTCGGGGAGCTGCCTCCTCCCAGAGTGGGTCCTTACCCGGTGGGATGGTAGGAAGGAAAGTCATGTCTTGGAGGTGGAAGAAGGTGCTGCTCCGTTTCTCCCTGGTTTGCCTTTCCCATCCTGGATGCATCCAGCAGTATTAGGAACATCAGGCATGTGACTGGCCTGTGCTTTCAATAAAACCTATCTGGTCACGTTTATTTTAAAACTGAATATTTCCAAATCTTCCTGCTTTTGATGTCTTCACCCTGATCACAGCTCCTTTCCCAAATACTGTAAATAGCCATTCTCAGGCTCTTGTTTCATTCCAGTGCTTAATGGTAACTCGTGATCACACCCTGTTGTAGAGTCTAACTTGGGTTGAAGACATCTCTGAAGATCACCTGGTCCTTCCATCCAACCAAAGCAGGACCAACTTCAAAGCTACATTGGGTTGCTTGGGGCTGTATCTGGTTGATTTAATGAATATCCCCACAAATGATGATTTCACAGCCACTCCAGGCACCTGCTGCGCTGCTTGACCATCCTCATCAGTATTTGTTTTATGGCTTAATACCTGAGGGAAGGTCCCTTGCTTTGTCCTGTGTTGGTTGAACATAATCCTGTTGTTGTGCCCTTTATTGATGTTTTCTACCCTAGTCCTGCCAGAGCTTTCCCTTTCATTTCCCAGTTTGGTCTTGCCTGAGCTTTCTCTTTCTTTTCCCAGTTGGGTCTTGCTGCCATTCCTGAAGTGCCTGAATTAACTGGGGCTGAGAGTGTGCTCTCTGGAGTCAAGGATGTCTGGGGGCACCACAGGCACCCTGCGAGTGTTCTCCGTGTTGAGAAACATGCTGTGGTGCCACAGAGGAGAAGCATGGCAGGGGCAGGAGGCAGCTGGGACCCCTGGTATCCACCATAGGGGGTGATGGAGGGGACATCACAGCTGGGACCCCTGGTATCTTCACCCCCTTGTAGAATCACCATAGAGGGTGATGGAGGGGACATCTCGCCCAGGGTGGTGTTTGTGCAGCCCTTTGCCCACCTCTGGGACCCCCAGCATCCACCATAGTGGGTGATGGAGGGGACATCTCGCCCAGGGGGGTGTTTGTGCAGCCCTTCGCCCCCCTCTGGAGCATCTCCCATAGGGGGTGATGGAGGGGACCTCACTCCCAGGGTGGTGGTGGTGCAGCCTTTCGCCCACCTCTGGGGCATCTCCTGAGGGGGTGATGGAGGGGACATCTCACCCAGGGTGGTGTTGGTGCAGCCTTTTGCCCACCTCTGGGGCATCTCCTGAGGGGGTGGTGGTGCAGCCTTTCGCCCACCTCTGGGGCATCTCCTGAGGGGGTGATGGAGGGGACATCTTGCCTAGGATGGTGTTTGTGCAGCCCTTCGCCCACCTCTGGAGCATCTCCCATAGGGGGTGATGGAGGGGACATCTCACCCAGGGTGGTGTTGGTGCAGCCTTTTGCCCACCTCTGGGGCATCTCCTGAGGGGGTGATGGAGGGGAAATCTCACCCAGGGTGGTGTTTGTGCAGCCCTTTGCCCACCTCTGGGACCCCTGGCATCTCCCAAAGGGGTGATGGAGGGGACATCTTGCCCAGGGTGGTATTTGTGGAGCCCTTCACCCACCTCTGGGGCATCTCCCAAGGGGGTGATGGAGGGGACCTCACTCCCAGAGGGGGGTTTGTGGAGCCCTTTGCCCACCTCTGGGACCCCTGGCATCCACCATAGGGGGTGATGGAGGGGACATCTCGCCCAGGGTGGTGTTTGTGCAGCCCTTTGCCCACCTCTGGGACCAGGCACCGTGCTCTGCTCCTTCCCCACTTGTTTTCCTCGTTGTGGGTTCCGTTGTTTTGCATCTGGAAGGCTGAGTGGGCGGCTCGTGGTTTCTGTACACTCTGTTCTTTCGGTGGGTTTAGTTTAGTCTGTGTGTGTTTCAAAGGCAGGTTGTGCTCCGCAGAAGGGGACGTCGCTGTCATCGAATGGCATCATCTATCTAAATACCTGCTCTGGCTTTTACACCAGAAAAATTCTGATGAGACACGAGCTGACACCTCCTTTTCTTCGTCTAGTTAGAGGAAAGTCACGATGTGGTGTGTTTTTTTTCAGGGAAATCTTTGTTCGAAGATCTTGAAAATGTATAAACAAGGAGATACTTCCTCTGCTCTCCTTTGTCAGGCTGTCAAAATTTTTCCTGGTTTGTGGTTTTCACTTGTTATTCCTTCTTTGGGTTGACAGGCGCTGGGGGCTGGGGCAGGGACTCACTCTGGGGAGAGAAGCCCTCGTTTTTAGAGGAAGCTTTGCTGTGGTTTTGGCAAGGCTGGGTCAGGGACTTCCCCCCCAGGGTATTTGTGCTGCTAAAAGACACAAACCTCCTGAAATACTCGCTCGTGGCACCGCCGTTTGCGGCTGGGAAGGTGGGTTTTATCCAGGGGATGTAGGTTATGCTCAAACCCAGAAACATGAACACGTGCTGATTTATTTATAAAGTCAGTCTCCAGCCAGCGAAAGGTGTAGCCTGTGGCATTCCTGACACCTGAGTGTGGGTTTGTGCCTTTATTCTCTTCTCGTTTACTCTATTTCAGCGCTGTCAAGTGTGGTGTCAGGAAAAAGGCAGGCTCAAAGCCCCAGGTTGCTCCTGGGTTTGTTCTGTTTGGACCCAGCCAGCAGTTTCCAGGGGAAGGGTTGGGAGATCTGAGGTTCTGGCTGCTCTCTGACTTTCAGGATCAGGCCTCATCAAATCACAGCAGCTAATGAGAGAGGAGCAGGAGAGTAGCCCTTGGACTTGCACGGTTATAGTGCGTTTAGCTCCAGCTTAAAACAGCCAAGGGTGAGAAGAAGTGGCTGGTGGTGGTTGTACTGGTGTGTAATGTGTCCGTGCTGGCTGGACAGAAAAAAGTGCTCAGGACAAGAGGGAATGGGCACAAACTTGAATATGAGAAGTTCCACCTAAACATGAGGAGGGACTTCTTTGCTGTGAGGGTGGCAGAGCCCTGGCAGAGGCTGCCCAGGGAGGTGGTGGAGTCTCCTTCTCTGGAGACATTCAAACCCTGCCTGGACACGTTCCTGTCCAACCTGCTCTGGGTGGACCTGCTTTGGCATTTAGACTAGATGATCTCCAGAGGTACCTTTCCAACCCCCTGTGATTCTGTGAAAGGGGCTCCACTGGGTTCGGGAGAGCTGGAAGGAGGGAAGGATGAAGGGATACACTTGAATGGTTCTTGGTGGCTTGAGGGGTGTTGGTCGACTGTGGGCTGAACATGAGCCAGCAGTGTGCCCAGGTGGCCAAGAAGGCCACCAGCATCCTGGCCTGTGTGAGGAGCAGCGTGGGGAGTAGGACTCGGGAGGTGATTGTCCCCCTGTCCTGGGCACTGGTGAGACCTCACCTCGAGTGCTGGGTCCAGTTTTGGGCTCCCCACCATAAAAAAGACATTGAGGTGCTGGAGCGGGTCCAGAGAAGGGCAACGGAGCTGGTGAGGGGTCTGGAGCACAAGTCTTGTGAGGAGAGGCTGAGGGAGCTGGGGGTGTTCAGCCTGGAGAAGAGGAGGCTGAGGGGAGACCTTCTCGCTCTCTCTAACTCCCTGAAAGGAGGGTGTAGAGAGGCAGGCTTTGGTTTCCTTCTCCCAAGGAACAGGTGACAGGACAAGAGGAAATGGCCTCAAATTATGCCAAGGGAGGTTCAGATTGGATATTAGGAAACAGCCCTTCGCCCACCTCTGGGACCCCTGGCATCCACCATAGGGGGTGATGGAGGGGACATCTCGCCCAGGGTGGTGTTTGTGCAGCCCTTCACCCACCTCTGGGACCAGGCACCGTGCTCTGCTCCTTCCCCACTTGTTTTCCTCGTTGTGGGTTCCGTTGTTTTGCATCTGGAAGGCTGAGTGGGCGGCTCGTGGTTTCTGTACACTCTGTTCTTTCGGTGGGTTTAGTTTAGTCTGTGTGTGTTTCAAAGGCAGGTTGTGCTCCGCAGAAGGGGACGTCGCTGTCATCGAATGGCATCATCTATCTAAATACCTGCTCTGGCTTTTACACCAGAAAAATTCTGATGAGACACGAGCTGACACCTCCTTTTCTTCGTCTAGTTAGAGGAAAGTCACGATGTGGTGTGTTTTTTTTCAGGGAAATCTTTGTTCGAAGATCTTGAAAATGTATAAACAAGGAGATACTTCCTCTGCTCTCCTTTGTCAGGCTGTCAAAATTTTTCCTGGTTTGTGGTTTTCACTTGTTGTTCCTTCTTTGGGTTGACAGGCGCTGGGGGCTGGGGCAGGGACTCACTCTGGGGAGAGAAGCCCTCGTTTTTAGAGGAAGCTTTGCTGTGGTTTTGGCAAGGCTGGGTCAGGGACTTCCCCCCCAGGGTATTTGTGCTGCTAAAAGACACAAACCTCCTGAAATACTCGCTCGTGGCACCGCCGTTTGCGGCTGGGAAGGTGGGTTTTATCCAGGGGATGTAGGTTATGCTCAAACCCAGAAACATGAACACGTGCTGATTTATTTATAAAGTCAGTCTCCAGCCAGCGAAACGTGTAGCCTGTGGCATTCCTGACACCTGAGTGTGGGTTTGTGCCTTTATTCTCTTCTCGTTTACTCTATTTCAGCGCTGTCAAGTGTGGTGTTGGGAAAAAGGCAGGCTCAAAGCCCCAGGTTGCTCCTGGGTTTGTTCTGTTTGGACCCAGCCAGCAGTTTCCAGGGGAAGGGTTGGGAGATCTGAGGTTCTGGCTGCTCTCTGACTTTCAGGATCAGGCCTCATCAAATCACAGCAGCTAATGAGAGAGGAGCAGGAGAGTAGCCCTTGGACTTGCACGGTTATAGTGCGTTTAGCTCCAGCTTAAAACAGCCAAGGGTGAGAAGAAGTGGCTGGTGGTGGTTGTACTGGTGTGTAATGTGTCCGTGCTGGCTGGACAGAAAAAAGTGCTCAGGACAAGAGGGAATGGGCACAAACTTGAATATGAGAAGTTCCACCTAAACATGAGGAGGGACTTCTTTGCTGTGAGGGTGGCAGAGCCCTGGCAGAGGCTGCCCAGGGAGGTGGTGGGGTCTCCTTCTCTGGAGACATTCAAACCCACCTGGACACGTTCCTGTGGGACCTGCTCTGGGTGGCCCTGCTTTGGCATTTAGACTAGATGATCTCCAGAGGTACCTTTCCAGCCCCATGTGATTCTGTGAAAGGGGCTCCACTGGGTTCGGGAGAGCTGGAAGGAGGGAAGGATGAAGGGATACACTTGAATGGTTCTTGGTGGCTTGAGGGGTGTTGGTCGACTGTGGGCTGAACATGAGCCAGCAGTGTGCCCAGGTGGCCAAGAAGGCCACCAGCATCCTGGCCTGTGTGAGGAGCAGCGTGGGGAGTAGGACTCGGGAGGTGATTGTCCCCCTGTCCTGGGCACTGGTGAGACCTCACCTCGAGTGCTGGGTCCAGTTTTGGGCTCCCCACCATAAAAAAGACATTGAGGTGCTGGAGCGGGTCCAGAGAAGGGCAACGGAGCTGGTGAGGGGTCTGGAGCACAAGTCTTGTGAGGAGAGGCTGAGGGAGCTGGGGGTGTTCAGCCTGGAGAAGAGGAGGCTGAGGGGAGACCTTATTGCTCTCTCTAACTCCCTGAAAGGAGGGTGTAGAGAGGTGGGGGTCGGTCTCTTCTCTCAAGTCACAGGTGACAGGACAAGAGGAAATGGCCTCAAGTTGTGCCAGGGGAGGTTCAGGCTGGATA
>NW_015090921.1:56304-59794 GCF_001431845.1 Calidris pugnax
GGGTGTGGGAGAGAAAAAGAGACTGGAGCAGCAAACTGTTCTCTGCTGCTCCAGAGCTGTAGCTGAATCACCCCTTCCATCGAGAAGCTGTTCATCATCCAGCCTCCCCACAGCGTAAAAGCCAAGGTGTCCCATAAAAGCCAAGGTGTCCTGGGGTGGGGAGAGGTGGCTGGTGGGTGCAGCTGGGCTCAGCTGGTGGGGTGGGCACCCTGACATCTGCCTAGGTCCCCTCTACCTCTTGCTTTCAGCTTCAGCGTTGAGATCTCAGCAGAAGAACCCAAGCTTCCCACCACCCCCCGAGCCCAAGGTGGGCTGTTGTTAGAGGAAAAGCTCTCTGAGGGGAGTAAGGATTGTTGTGAACTTGCATGGTCTGCTTAAGGTAGCTCCCCATTGTCAACTGACACAGTACACAGGGACCAGGGTGGCCTTCTGCTGGACCTTCTGCCCAGGGCTGGGAACATCTCCCTGCTTGGTGTGCTGCTGAGCCCCCTGGACAGGCTACAGCCTTGTCCTCCTGTCACGACACTGGGAACATCCAGCTTGAGGTAATCCCAGCCAGGAGCCATTTCTCCTCCTGATGGGGCTCATGGAAACCTCGTTGGGTTGGTCTTGCCCACCTGGGAGTCTCTGCAGGCCTTGTGTGACGGAGCGCTGATGGCAAAACAAGCTGCTTCTCAGTGGGCGTAGCAGGGACTGGCTTTGTTTGTTTTTCCTGCTGCCAAGGCCTTGCTTATCTAACCTCCATTTCAGCCCTGTTTTGCGTGGAAATATTCTTATTTATGCAGCTGGGGCAGAGGCCCTTTCTGGTTTAACTCTTCTCAGTTTGAACTTGTGGAAGAGAAAAATCCCTCAGGGCGGCCATCGTCCTTCTGCTGCCTGATACAGGGATTGTACTGATGAGGCTGTTCTCCGTAGGGTAACGAGCCAAGATAATGACTTCAGTGCATTTGCATAACTACTCAAATGCATCTCGTACAGCTAACCCTGGCTCTCCTGCTCCAAGAATCACCCCCATGACAGTACCATCCAGAGCCTTCAAGCCTGATCCAAGCCCATAGCAAGAAGCAATCCCTGCTTCCTCCAAGCCCATAGCAAGAAGCAATCCCTGCTTTTTCTGTGAGGTAGCCATGGAAGTGCTCAGCGAGGGGCTGCCTGCACTGCCTTGCTGGCATCCACAACATAGAATCATAGAATCATTCAGGTTGGAAGAGACCCTTGGGATCATCGAGTCCAACCATCTATAGGTCAGTGTTTCCCAGGGATCATAGGCATGGACATTCCTCTGTTGACCTTTGGCATCCCGAAGGGATCATGTATGTGAGGGAATTCAAGGTGAAGGTGTATCTCCTGCGACGCATGTGAATAAAGGGGTGGATCAATGTTCTGCTGGGGATAAAGGGATGGATAAATGTTCTGTCGTCTCGTAGAAGGGTTACCTGGTGGCTGGCTGACAGCATTTTGTCCCTGTAGAGGCAAGTGTTGGGTTGAAACTTCAGAGGCAGAGTAATGCTCTGGTAAGCACCTCCATGGAGGTCTGGGCATGGGGACTCCAGTGTGTCCTGTCTAACGTCCCTCAGGAGGTTGAGAGAGATCCCAGCTCTGGGCCATGGGTGTAGAGGCAGCTATGTAGCAGGGGGTCCTTTGAAAGGTCACCCCTGCCCCCTTGGGCCCACCATCAAGCAGCACTGCCATCTTCTAACACCCAGGTGAACCTCTCCTGGGCTTTATTCTTTCTGGAAGAGACACCATCCCGGTGGCTGTGGTTGGCAGCAGGCATCAGCCTGTTATTGTTGTGACACCGCTCGTGTATTTCCTCCTCTCACCCACCGCCTCTCCAAAGGGAAGCTGTGATAATGACAGGGCTCCTCGCTCTTTGTCACAGAAATTGGGTCTAATTGCTCCATTTCGGCGGTTTTAAGAAGCACAGGAAGGGAACAGGCTGGGTTCTTTCTCAAGGCATCAGTCATCTGAAGCATTTGGTAGATGGCACATCAGGGCTGGGAAATGACTCAACCGGCTTTGTTAAAAGCAATCTTTGGGCTCTGGGAATAAAATTGGAGGGAGGGAGCTGGGGCGGGGGGGGGAGGGGGGATGTGGGAGAGAAGCAGCAAACTGTGTTCTCTGCTGCTCCAGAGCCGCAGCTGAATCACCCCTTCCATCGAGAAGCTGTTCATCATCCAGCCTCCCCACAGCGTAAAAGCCAAGGTGTCCCGTAAAAGCCATGGTGTCCCAGGGTGGGGAGAGGTGGCTGGTGGGTGCAGCTGGGCTCAGCTGGTGGGGTGGGCACCCTGACATCTGCCTAGGTCCCCTCTACCTCTTGCTTTCAGCTTCAGCGTTGAGATCTCAGCAGAAGAACCCAAGCTTCCCACCACCCCCTGAGCCCAAGGTGGGCTGTTGTTAGAGGAAAAGCTCTCTGAGGGGAGTAAGGATTGTTGTGAACTTGCATGGTCTGCTTAAGGTAGCTCCCCGTTCTCAACTGACAGGGTACACAGGGACCAAGGTGGCCTTCTGCTGGACCTTCTGCCCAGGGCTGGGAACATCTCCCTGCTTGGTGTGCTGCTGAGCCCCCTGGACAGGCTACAGCCTTGTCCTCCTGTCACGACACTGGGAACATCCAGCTTGAGGTAATCCCAGCCAGGAGCCATTTCTCCTCCTGATGGGGCTCATGGAAACCTCGTTGGGTTGGTCTTGCCCACCTGGGAGTCTCTGCAGGCCTTGTGTGACGGAGCGCTGATGGCAAAACAAGCTGCTTCTCAGTGGGCGTAGCAGGGACTGGCTTTGTTTGTTTTTCCTGCTGCCAAGGCCTTGCTTATCTAACCTCCATTTCAGCCCTGTTTTGCGTGGAAATATTCTTATTTATGCAGCTGGGGCAGAGGCCCTTTCTGGTTTAACTCTTCTCAGTTTGAACTTGTGGAAGAGAAAAATCCCTCAGGGCGGCCATCGTCCTTCTGCTGCCTGATACAGGGATTGTACTGATGAGGCTGTTCTCCGTAGGGTAACGAGCCAAGATAATGACTTCAGTGCATTTGCATAACTACTCAAATGCATCTCGTACAGCTAACCCTGGCTCTCCTGCTCCAAGAATCACCCCCATGACAGTACCATCCAGATCCTCCAAGCCCATAGCAAGAAGCAATCCCTGCTCCAACAAGCACTCGGAGGTGTAGGTGCCACCTCATCTGGAGGACTTTTGCAAGAGCGCCCATATGTGATCTCAGAGTGGGTCTGGAGGCCATCTCCGTCGGTGTTGCCCAGGGATCATAGGCATGGACATTCCTCTGGGTCAGTGTTTCCCAGGGATCATAGGCATGGACATTCCTCTGTTGACCTTTGGCATCCCGAAGGGATCATGTATGTGAGGGAATTCAAGGTGAAGGTGTATCTCCTGCGACGCATGTGAATAAAGGGGTGGATCAATGTTCTGCTGGGGATAAAGGGATGGATAAATGTTCTGTCGTCTCGTAGAAGGGTTACCTGGTGGCTGGCTAAC
>NW_015090921.1:61362-75366 GCF_001431845.1 Calidris pugnax
ACCCTGCCTCTCCTGCTCCAAGAATCACCCCCATGACAGTACCATCCAGATCCTCCAAGCCCATAGCAAGAAGCAATCCCTGCTCCAACAAGCACTCGGAGGTGTAGGTGCCACCTCATCTGGAGGACTTTTGCAAGAGCGCCCATATGTGATCTCAGAGTGGGTCTGGAGGCCATCTCCCCCTCTTTGACCATGGGAATCAAGGGGAATGGTGTTTTTTAAGCTGGTTGAGAAGTTGCTGATAGTTGTCCAGTGTGTTGACCTTTGGCATCCCGAAGGGATCATGTATGGGAGGGAATTCAAGGTGAAGGTGTATCTCCTGCGGTGGATGTGAATAAAGGGGTGGATAAATGTTCTGCTGGGGATAAAAGAGGCAAGTGTTGGGTTGAAACTTCAGAGGCAGAGTAATGCTCTGGTAAGCACCTGTGGATGTGAATAAAGGGGTGGATAAATGTTCTGCTGGGGATAAAGGGGTGGATAAATGTTCTGTTGTCTTGTAGAAGGGTTACCTGGTGGCTGGCTGACAGCATTTTGTCCCTGTAGAGGCAAGTGTTGGGTTGAAACTTCAGAGGCAGAGTAATGCTCTGGTAAGCACCTCTTCATGGAGCTGCCTTGCCTGTCCTGGAGGTCTGGGCATGGGGACTCCAGTGTGTCCTGTCTAACGTCCCTCAGGAGGTTGAGAGAGATCCCAGCTCTGGGCCATGGGTGTAGAGGCAGCTATGTAGCAGGGGGTCCTTTGAAAGGTCACCCCTGCCCCCTTGGGCCCACCATCAAGCAGCACTGCCATCTTCTAACACCCAGGTGAACCTCTCCTGGGCTTTATTCTTTCTGGAAGAGACACCATCCCGGTGGCTGTGGTTGGCAGCAGGCATCAGTCTGTTATTGTTGTGACACCGCTCGTGTATTTCCTCCTCTCACCCACCGCCTCTCCAAAGGGAAGCTGTGATAATGACAGGGCTCCTCGCTCTTTGTCACAGAAATTGGGTCTAATTGCTCCATTTCGGCGGTTTTAAGAAGCGCAGGAAGGGAACAGGCTGGGTTCTTTCTCAAGGCATCAGTCATCTGAAGCATTTGGTAGATGGCACATCAGGGCTGGGAAATGACTCAACCGGCTTTGTTAAAAGCAATCTTTGGGCTCTGGGAATAAAATTGGAGGGAGGGAGCTGGGGCGGGGGGGGGAGGGGGGATGTGGGAGAGAAGCAGCAAACTGTGTTCTCTGCTGCTCCAGAGCCGCAGCTGAATCACCCCTTCCATCGAGAAGCTGTTCATCATCCAGCCTCCCCACAGCGTAAAAGCCAAGGTGTCCCGTAAAAGCCATGGTGTCCCAGGGTGGGGAGAGGTGGCTGGTGGGTGCAGCTGGGCTCAGCTGGTGGGGTGGGCACCCTGACATCTGCCTAGGTCCCCTCTACCTCTTGCTTTCAGCTTCAGCGTTGAGATCTCAGCAGAAGAACCCAAGCTTCCCACCACCCCCTGAGCCCAAGGTGGGCTGTTGTTAGAGGAAAAGCTCTCTGAGGGGAGTAAGGATTGTTGTGAACTTGCATGGTCTGCTTAAGGTAGCTCCCCGTTCTCAACTGACAGGGTACACAGGGACCAAGGTGGCCTTCTGCTGGACCTTCTGCCCAGGGCTGGGAACATCTCCCTGCTTGGTGTGCTGCTGAGCCCCCTGGACAGGCTACAGCCTTGTCCTCCTGTCACGACACTGGGAACATCCAGCTTGAGGTAATCCCAGCCAGGAGCCATTTCTCCTCCTGATGGGGCTCATGGAAACCTCGTTGGGTTGGTCTTGCCCACCTGGGAGTCTCTGCAGGCCTTGTGTGACGGAGCGCTGATGGCAAAACAAGCTGCTTCTCAGTGGGCGTAGCAGGGACTGGCTTTGTTTGTTTTTCCTGCTGCCAAGGCCTTGCTTATCTAACCTCCATTTCAGCCCTGTTTTGCGTGGAAATATTCTTATTTATGCAGCTGGGGCAGAGGCCCTTTCTGGTTTAACTCTTCTCAGTTTGAACTTGTGGAAGAGAAAAATCCCTCAGGGCGGCCATCGTCCTTCTGCTGCCTGATACAGGGATTGTACTGATGAGGCTGTTCTCCGTAGGGTAACGAGCCAAGATAATGACTTCAGTGCATTTGCATAACTACTCAAATGCATCTCGTACAGCTAACCCTGGCTCTCCTGCTCCAAGAATCACCCCCATGACAGTACCATCCAGATCCTCCAAGCCCATAGCAAGAAGCAATCCCTGCTCCAACAAGCACTCGGAGGTGTAGGTGCCACCTCATCTGGAGGACTTTTGCAAGAGCGCCCATATGTGATCTCAGAGTGGGTCTGGAGGCCATCTCCCCCTCTTTGACCATGGGAATCAAGGGGAATGGTGTTTTTTAAGCTGGTTGAGAAGTTGCTGATAGTTGTCCAGTGAAGCTGTGGCTGCCCCATCCCTGAAGGTGCTCAAGACCAGGTTGGACAGGGCTTTGAGCAACCTGGTCTGGTGGGAGGTGTCCCTTCATGCCTGATGCAAACCAATAGCAAGAAGTAATCCCTGCTCCAAAGAGCACTTAGAGGTGTAGGTGCCACCTTATCTGGAGAACTTTTGGAAGAGCACCCGTATATGATCTCAGAGTGGGTCTGGAGGCCATCTCCTGGGATGCCATGTGCTTGGGCACGCTTTTTAGGCTGGGGGCTGTTCCTGAGGGGTGCATCAAGGGTTGTCCATCAAGCAGGCTGTGCTTGTAGCTGCTCTCATACCATATGTGAAGATGTAGCCATGTATTTAGGAGGTCCTATCACTTTGTCTTGCTGTTTCTGCCTTTACTCTGGGTACCAGCATCCCAGATTGCCAGCCATGACTTGGTAATGGCTATTGTGACAGCGGGGACCTGATGGTCTTCACATACAGTCTTTGACCATGGAAACCAAGGGGATGGTGTTTTTTAAGCTGATTGAGAAGTTGCTGATAGTTGCCCAGAGAAGCTGTGGCTGCCCCATCCCTGGAGGGGTTCAAGGCCAGGCTGGATGGGGCTTGGAGCAACCTGGTCTGGTGGGAGGTGTCCCTGCCCAGGGCAGGGGGTTGGAACTCGATGATCTTTGAAGTCCCTTCCAAACCATTCTGTGATTCTATGACAGAGAATTTTATGCCTCTTAGGATGTTTGAGAGCCCCGGGACCGTGGCTGTACCGAGTACTGCGCGTTCCTTGATGGTACTGTAAAAAAGTGCAGAAATGAGATTTCTTACATATTGCTTCCTTTTATAGTCTCTGAGTGCACTGCTTTGGGGTTTTGTTTAAATACTCCAGGCTCTGGGTTCAGCACAGCCTGTCCGACACACAGGAAAGTCAGTCGTTAGTGGTTAATTAGAAAGTGGGTTTCTCTCTTAGCTGTCCTGTGTTTTTTATGGACTATCCGGGTGGTTGTTTCCAAAGCAAAGCTGATCTCCGTGGCTCCCCTCTGAAAAGCGCCTACCTCCGCTCGGTTATGACCCTGCAGTAATTAATGAAGAGTTGCAGAGCGGGCCAACACCATCTAATTAGTGTGGCCCAGTGTGTTTCTAAGTGCTGAGAGAAATTGGTTAAAAGAGCATGAGCACATGGTTTGCCACAGCTGGTGCTCCCGGTGACAGAATGAGACTGTCCATCCCACATGTTTCCAGGATCAGTAGAACCTGGAAACTTGGCTCTTGGGTGAGGTTGGTGTGACTCCAGTAATTCTATTCAACAGCTACCGAAGTCCTGGGCTCCACCTAACATTTTGTACACACCATGATACACCACATGTTGGTGTTTCTGATATTAAATGTTGCAGAATTTCTGTTTCATGTGAAACCTGCACACCTTTTTCTATGCCTACTTGTAGTTACATCTCAAGCTGTTGAACATTTCTCCGGAAGGGGAATCCCGTTATTCAGCTGGCCTGAGATCTGACTTCCACCTCACTGGAACTGAGATTTTGGGTGGCTGGAGACGTCGTGACAACCACTGTGCTCCTAGGTAGCAGTTGCTTTCTTATTGCTCTATAAAATACAACGTGTGCTGAGCTTTACTTGCACTTGGGCTCTGGAGGCTCACTCAGTGGAGACCAAGCATGTTTGGCCATTCCTCTTTGCGAGGAAGAAAATGGTTTTACAGGCTCTGATAAGGTATTTCTGTGTTATGTCTCTACAGAAGGGGTTTGAGGCTCAAAAACAATAAAAAAGTTAGTATTTTCTATGGTTGGGAGATGTCACTTTCTTGGGAATTTAGTCACAGGTATATGGGCAGAGTGCTTAATAACACCCTACCCCAGAGAACTGAAACCCCTAGAGAAGTTTGACTAATGCCTACAGAGATCCAATTCTATACAGTTTTATCCTATTACAGCCTGAAATCAAAGATGAAATATTATGACTCTAAAGCCAGGGTGTGCCTACCACCTTCATCTCCAAGTGGCTTCAGAGGATATCTTCTTTTTAGTCTGGAGAGGAAAAGGCTGAGGGGGGATCTGATCAATGCCTATAAATACTTCAAGGGTGGGTGTCAGGAGGATGGGGCCAGGCTTTTTTCAGTGGTGCCCAGGGACAGGACAAGAGGGAACGGGCACAAACTTGGACATAAGAAGTTCCACCTAAACATGAGGAGGAACTTCTTTGCTGTGAGGGTGGCAGAGCCCTGGCAGAGGCTGCCCAGGGAGGTGGTGGAGTCTCCTTCTCTGGAGACATTCAAACCCCACCTGGACACGTTCCTGTGGGACCTGCTCTGGGTGGACCTGCTGTGGAGGGGGTTGGACTGGATGATCTCCAGAGATCCCTTCCAACCCTAGATCATTCTGTGATATTGAAATTACACTCGCTGTGGGACGCTTGCTTTCTCTGCGCAGCAATTATCCTGCCCATAAGTAAGCAGAGACAGAGCCCCTAATGAGGTGCCTTCCAAGATCTGGAAGATAAATGGAAAACTCACCCACATCCTCAGTGTTTACCTTCTAGAGCAAACCTCGGGTCAAGCTGGGAGGAGGGCGTTAAAGTCCTGACCTGAGGACGGGCCAACTGGGTTGGACTCAGCTACTCAGCCATGGGTTTTCTGTGCAAAGAGATTTATTTCACCTGCTCTTGGCTCCTCGTTTGCCAAGCAGGGTGGTTGAACCTGTCTGTCCCGCAGGGGTTGGGAATACAACGCGGCTGGAGGCGCTCGGTCATTCCTGGTTTGGAAGTACAATAAACCCACCTGTTTTCCTCATTATGCAGATGACAGAAGCAACACGGGGAGTTGGCTTCATCTGGGGGTGGGCTAGAAATGATGGAGTGGTCGATCTAGTCTCTTTAACTCTTCTCAGTTTGAACTTGTGGAAGAGAAAAATCCCTCAGGGCGGCCATCGTCCTTCTGCTGCCTGATACAGGGATTGTACTGATGAGGCTGTTCTCCGTAGGGTAACGAGCCAAGATAATGACTTCAGTGCATTTGCATAACTACTCAAATGCATCTCGTACAGCTAACCCTGGCTCTCCTGCTCCAAGAATCACCCCCATGACAGTACCATCCAGATCCTCCAAGCCCATAGCAAGAAGCAATCCCTGCTCCAACAAGCACTCGGAGGTGTAGGTGCCACCTCATCTGGAGGACTTTTGCAAGAGCGCCCATATGTGATCTCAGAGTGGGTCTGGAGGCCATCTCCCCCTCTTTGACCATGGGAATCAAGGGGAATGGTGTTTTTTAAGCTGGTTGAGAAGTTGCTGATAGTTGTCCAGAGAAGCTGTGGCTGCCCCATCCCTGAAGGTGCTCAAGACCAGGTTGGACAGGGCTTTGAGCAACCTGGTCTGGTGGGAGGTGTCCCTTCATGCCTGATGCAAACCAATAGCAAGAAGTAATCCCTGCTCCAAAGAGCACTTAGAGGTGTAGGTGCCACCTTATCTGGAGAACTTTTGGAAGAGCACCCGTATATGATCTCAGAGTGGGTCTGGAGGCCATCTCCTGGGATGCCATGTGCTTGGGCACGCTTTTTAGGCTGGGGGCTGTTCCTGAGGGGTGCATCAAGGGTTGTCCATCAAGCAGGCTGTGCTTGTAGCTGCTCTCATACCATATGTGAAGATGTAGCCATGTATTTAGGAGGTCCTATCACTTTGTCTTGCTGTTTCTGCCTTTACTCTGGGTACCAGCATCCCAGATTGCCAGCCATGACTTGGTAATGGCTATTGTGACAGCGGGGACCTGATGGTCTTCACATACAGTCTTTGACCATGGAAACCAAGGGGATGGTGTTTTTTAAGCTGATTGAGAAGTTGCTGATAGTTGCCCAGAGAAGCTGTGGCTGCCCCATCCCTGGAGGGGTTCAAGGCCAGGCTGGATGGGGCTTGGAGCAACCTGGTCTGGTGGGAGGTGTCCCTGCCCAGGGCAGGGGGTTGGAACTCGATGATCTTTGAAGTCCCTTCCAAACCATTCTGTGATTCTATGACAGAGAATTTTATGCCTCTTAGGATGTTTGAGAGCCCCGGGACCGTGGCTGTACCGAGTACTGCGCGTTCCTTGATGGTACTGTAAAAAGATGCAGAAATGAGATTTCTTACATATTGCTTCCTTTTATAGTCTCTGAGTGCACTGCTTTGGGGTTTTGTTTAAATACTCCAGGCTCTGGGTTCAGCACAGCCTGTCCGACACACAGGAAAGTCAGTCGTTAGTGGTTAATTAGAAAGTGGGTTTCTCTCTTAGCTGTCCTGTGTTTTTTATGGACTATCCGGGTGGTTGTTTCCAAAGCAAAGCTGATCTCCGTGGCTCCCCTCTGAAAAGCACCTACCTCCGCTCGGTTATGACCCTGCAGTAATTAATGAAGAGTTGCAGAGCGGGCCAACACCATCTAATTAGTGTGGCCCAGTGTGTTTCTAAGTGCTGAGAGAAATTGGTTAAAAGAGCATGAGCACATGGTTTGCCACAGCTGGTGCTCCCGGTGACAGAATTAGACTGTCCATCCCACATGTTTCCAGGATCAGTAGAACCTGGAAACTTGGCTCTTGGGTGAGGTTGGTGTGACTCCAGTAATTCTATTCAACAGCTACCGAAGTCCTGGGCTCCACCTAACATTTTGTACACACCATGATACACCACATGTTGGTGTTTCTGATATTAAATGTTGCAGAATTTCTGTTTCATGTGAAACCTGCACACCTTTTTCTATGCCTACTTGTAGTTACATCTCAAGCTGTTGAACATTTCTCCGGAAGGGGAATCCCGTTATTCAGCTGGCCTGAGATCTGACTTCCACCTCACTGGAACTGAGATTTTGGGTGGCTGGAGACGTCGTGACAACCACTGTGCTCCTAGGTAGCAGTTGCTTTCTTATTGCTCTATAAAATACAACGTGTGCTGAGCTTTACTTGCACTTGGGCTCTGGAGGCTCACTCAGTGGAGACCAAGCATGTTTGGCCATTCCTCTTTGCGAGGAAGAAAATGGTTTTACAGGCTCTGATAAGGTATTTCTGTGTTATGTCTCTACAGAAGGGGTTTGAGGCTCAAAAACAATAAAAAAGTTAGTATTTTCTATGGTTGGGAGATGTCACTTTCTTGGGAATTTAGTCACAGGTATATGGGCAGAGTGCTTAATAACACCCTACCCCAGAGAACTGAAACCCCTAGAGAAGTTTGACTAATGCCTACAGAGATCCAATTCTATACAGTTTTATCCTATTACAGCCTGAAATCAAAGATGAAATATTATGACTCTAAAGCCAGGGTGTGCCTACCACCTTCATCTCCAAGTGGCTTCAGAGGATATCTTCTTTTTAGTCTGGAGAGGAAAAGGCTGAGGGGGGATCTGATCAATGCCTATAAATACTTCAAGGGGGGGTGTCAGGAGGATGGGGCCAGGCTTTTTTCAGTGGTGCCCAGGGACAGGACAAGAGGGAACGGGCACAAACTTGGACATAAGAAGTTCCACCTAAACATGAGGAGGAACTTCTTTGCTGTGAGGGTGGCAGAGCCCTGGCAGAGGCTGCTCAGGGAGGTGGTGGAGTCTCCTTCTCTGGAGACATTCAAACCCCACCTGGACACATTCCTGTGGGACCTGCTCTGGGTGGACCTGCTTTGGAAGGGGTTGGACTGGATGATCTCCAGAGGTCCCTTCCAACCCTAGATCATTCTGTGATATTGAAATTACACTCGCTGTGGGACGCTTGCTTTCTCTGCGCAGCAATTATCCTGCCCATAAGTAAGCAGAGACAGAGCCCCTAATGAGGTGCCTTCCAAGATCTGGAAGATAAATGGAAAACTCACCCACATCCTCAGTGTTTACCTTCTAGAGCAAACCTCGGGTCAAGCTGGGAGGAGGGCGTTAAAGTCCTGACCTGAGGACGGGCCAACTGGGTTGGACTCAGCTACTCAGCCATGGGTTTTCTGTGCAAAGAGATTTATTTCACCTGCTCTTGGCTCCTCGTTTGCCAAGCAGGGTGGTTGAACCTGTCTGTCCCGCAGGGGTTGGGAATACAACGCGGCTGGAGGCGCTCGGTCATTCCTGGTTTGGAAGTACAATAAACCCACCTGTTTTCCTCATTATACAGATGACAGAAGCAACACGGGGAGTTGGCTTCATCTGGGGGTGGGCTAGAAATGATGGAGTGGTCGATCTAGTCTCGGAACAACCTGTTCCGACGCCAGATCCCTGTTTGGCCACCCTGCAAGCTTGGCTTTGGATGGGAGGTGCTGAGGAGTTCCACCTAGGGGAGGAGCTGGGGGTGAAAACATCTACTTTCCCTCCTTTACCAGCTGTGGTTTCTTCTGGAAGTCTTTCCAGAAGCTCAGTCTCTAATTCCTTTAAAAAAAAAAAAAAAAAAAAAAAAAAAAAGAGTTGGTTTTGTGATGCTCGTTGTCGCTGGGCTTGGCTCCACAGCACTTCCCATGACCCCGGCGAGATATTTTGGAAAAGAAATGTTAGAACAAGCATAAACTGGCCCTGAAGGAGAGCGTGTTCAAAGCGCTTGCGTCAAGGAAGCTGTGCAGAACCCTTCTCTCCCTCCTGACAAGGTTTTTTGGGTAATTTGCCGAAGTGTTGACACAAAAGGACCTTGGTGCTGTTTATGCAAGAGCTGGTTGGCCTTCCCTCTGGTATTGACAGCAGCCTCATCCATCCCACGTGTCGGTGGAGCAGAGGAGGCTTTGCTCCCATCTCTTAGATGCACAGCTCGAGGTGCTACCGCGCGGTGGATTGGCCGTGTTTGAAGGTTACCGACCAAGTTGCAGGTGGTCAACAAAGTGTTCTCCCACCTTGGTCACTGACCAAAGGAAAGAATGATTAATGCAAAGTTGTGAGAGAAAGAAAAAGTGGAAATATGCGCATGTTCCTTTTTTACTCCCTCTTAGCAGATTTTCATGGAGTCATAGAATGGTTTGGGTTGGAAGAGACCTTAAAGATCATCCAGTGGAGACCAAGCATGTTTGGCCATTCCTCTTTGCGAGGAAGAAAATGGTTTTACAGGCTCTGATAAGGTATTTCTGTGTTATGTCTCTACAGAAGGGGTTTGAGGCTCAAAAACAATAAAAAAGTTAGTATTTTCTATGGTTGGGAGATGTCACTTTCTTGGGAATTTAGTCACAGGTATATGGGCAGAGTGCTTAATAACACCCTACCCCAGAGAACTGAAACCCCTAGAGAAGTTTGACTAATGCCTACAGAGATCCAATTCTATACAGTTTTATCCTATTACAGCCTGAAATCAAAGATGAAATATTATGACTCTAAAGCCAGGGTGTGCCTACCACCTTCATCTCCAAGTGGCTTCAGAGGATATCTTCTTTTTAGTCTGGAGAGGAAAAGGCTGAGGGGGGATCTGATCAATGCCTATAAATACTTCAAGGGTGGGTGTCAGGAGGATGGGGCCAGGCTTTTTTCAGTGGTGCCCAGGGACAGGACAAGAGGGAACGGGCACAAACTTGGACATAAGAAGTTCCACCTAAACATGAGGAGGAACTTCTTTGCTGTGAGGGTGGCAGAGCCCTGGCAGAGGCTGCTCAGGGAGGTGGTGGAGTCTCCTTCTCTGGAGACATTCAAACCCCACCTGGACACATTCCTGTGGGACCTGCTCTGGGTGGACCTGCTTTGGAAGGGGTTGGACTGGATGATCTCCAGAGGTCCCTTCCAACCCTAGATCATTCTGTGATATTGAAATTACACTCGCTGTGGGACGCTTGCTTTCTCTGCGCAGCAATTATCCTGCCCATAAGTAAGCAGAGACAGAGCCCCTAATGAGGTGCCTTCCAAGATCTGGAAGATAAATGGAAAACTCACCCACATCCTCAGTGTTTACCTTCTAGAGCAAACCTCGGGTCAAGCTGGGAGGAGGGCGTTAAAGTCCTGACCTGAGGACGGGCCAACTGGGTTGGACTCAGCTACTCAGCCATGGGTTTTCTGTGCAAAGAGATTTATTTCACCTGCTCTTGGCTCCTCGTTTGCCAAGCAGGGTGGTTGAACCTGTCTGTCCCGCAGGGGTTGGGAATACAACGCGGCTGGAGGCGCTCGGTCATTCCTGGTTTGGAAGTACAATAAACCCACCTGTTTTCCTCATTATGCAGATGACAGAAGCAACACGGGGAGTTGGCTTCGTCTGGGGGTGGGCTAGAAATGATGGAGTGGTCGATCTAGTCTCGGAACAACCTGTTCCGACGCCAGATCCCTGTTTGGCCACCCTGCAAGCTTGGCTTTGGATGGGAGGTGCTGAGGAGTTCCACCTAGGGGAGGAGCTGGGGGTGAAAACATCTACTTTCCCTCCTTTACCAGCTGTGGTTTCTTCTGGAAGTCTTTCCAGAAGCTCAGTCTCTAATTCCTTTAAAAAAAAAAAAAAAAGGAAAAAGAACAAAAGGTTTGGTTTTGCTTTCGTATCCTGACAACATGCTGATGCTCGTTGTCGCTGGGCTTGGCTCCACAGCACTTCCCATGACCCCGGCGAGATATTTTGGAAAAGAAATGTTAGAACAAGCATAAACTGGCCCTGAAGGAGAGCGTGTTCAAAGTGCTTGCGTCAAGGAAGCTGTGCAGAACCCTTCTCTCCCTCCTGACAAGGTTTTTTGGGTAATTTGCCGAAGTGTTGACACAAAAGGACCTTGGTGCTGTTTATGCAAGAGCTGGTTGGCCTTCCCTCTGGTATTGACAGCAGCCTCATCCATCCCACGTGTCGGTGGAGCAGACCATCTCCCATCTCTTAGATGCACAGCTCGAGGTGCTACCGCGTGGTGGATTGGCCGTGTTTGAAGGTTACCGACCAAGTTGCAGGTGGTCAACAAAGTGTTCTCCCACCTTGGTCACTGACCAAAGGAAAGAATGATTAATGCAAAGTTGTGAGAGAAAGAAAAAGTGGAAATATGCGCATGTTCCTTTTTTACTCCCTCTTAGCAGATTTTCATCGAGGCATAGAATGGTTTGGGTTGGAAGAGACCTTAAAGATCATCCAGTTCCAACCCCTGCCCTGGGCAGGGACACCTCCCACCAGACCAGGTTGCTCAAAGCCCCGTCTAGCCCGGTCTTTATGTTCTTTTTTTTTGTTTTTTTTTGCCAAAGATTGCAGTACCTGATTGCTCAAAACGATTGATTAGTTTAGCTAAAAATAAGCAGTTTGGTTTAGCTGTTTATGGGTGAAGTGTAGACCAGCCTACTTTTTGATGTTTCTGTAACAAGATGTTTCAGATTGTTCAAGCTGGGATCCTTTGTGGAATGGGCTACCAGTTACCACTGGCGTTTCCAGTCCACTCTCTTAAGCAGAAGACCCTTTGAGAGACCCATGTCCAAACCTACTTTTGCAAAGACTGATGCCCAGGTGCATCAGTCACCAGGATGTTGTCTCCATTATCTTTTGTTGTAGAAATGGTGGGATGGCTTCAAAAGAGAAGCCTGAAGGACTCATGTAGCTTATAGGATGGTTTGGTGATGGGGACCCTCTAATACTAAGGGTAACGGGGGCAGAGAAAAGTAGATGGTCTGGCTCATGTACGTGCGGTTTGAACTTGGGATTCTCTTGTACGTGGTGGACAACCAGTACTGGGGCTACTCTGCCCTGGAGCACTGTGTCGAGTTGTGGGCTCCCCAGTTCCAGAAGGACAGGGAACTGCTGGAGAGGGGACAGCAGAGGGCTACAGAGATGATGAGGGGCCTGGAGCATCTCTCTGATGAGGAAAGGCTGAGGGACTTGGGTCTGTTTAGTCTGGAGAAGAGAAGGCTGAGGGGGGATCTGATCAACACCTATAAATGCTTCAAGGGTGGGTGTCAGGAGGATGGGGCCAGGCTTTTTTCAGTGGTGCCCAGGGACAGGACAAGAGGGAACGGGCACAAACTTGAACATAAGAAGTTTCACCTAAAGATGAGGAGGAACTTCTTTGCTGTGAGGGTGGCAGAGCCCTGGCAGAGGCTGCCCAGGGAGGTGGTGGAGTCTCCTTCTCTGGAGACATTCAAGCCCCACCTGGACACGTTCCTGTGGGACCTGCTCTGGGTGGACCTGCTCTGGCAGGGGGTTGGACTGGATGATCTCCAGAGGTCCCTTCCAACCCCATGTGATCCTGTGAACCTCTGACCCTCTCTGCTGAAGCTGCTCTGCTTCATTTCTGATCACTCCTAAGCTCAGAAGAAGGTTCCATGGCCAGCTGCTGAGTGCAGCCCGTGCGGTACCACCTTTGGTCTGCACCCCTGGGAACAGGCTCAGCTCCAAGGGGATCCAGCCATTTCCTCTGATTCCTCTGCCTTTTGTAGAAAAAGCCCCCCCAAGGGAAATTTTCTTTCCACCTAATCAAACATTTCACTTAATCCGCAGCCAGAAGTTTTCAACGTGCCAGATATTCCAAAATATGTCGGTCTTGGGGGGATGTGCGACAATACTTTTTTTTTAATATATATTTCTTTTTTTTCCCCCCCCTCCCTGTTCCACGACAGAACAAAATTAATTAATTAGTGCCTCAGCCCACCTCCTCCTCCTCTTATGTTAAAGGAGACAGGAGAGAAATGTGTTATCTCCCCTTCCCTGGGGGCAGGGAGCTGCCCAAAAGTGTTCCATCTCCTTCGAATGGTACCATGGTCCCTGCTGTCATGATGGTGACCACCTTCCAGCCACCAAAGGGAAGTGGGGACACCGTGGTGCCAAAAAAAAGTGGGGACAGTGTGGCCTGGGTTACTTTCTCCTCCCCTTGCAGCCCCTGCCTCTCTTGTTCCCCAGGAGCTCGTCCCACAGGTGTGATGTGGGGACACCTTCCCCTCCCAGTGCCAAATCTCTGCTTCAGCTCATCCATCTCCTCTCTCCTCTTGTTTCTCCAGCCTGTGGTAACGCTCCCGTCCTCAGGGAGGTTGGATGGGGTGAGGCGGGGGGGGAAAAGGAGGAACAAGCTGTCTTCCAGCCACGCAGGAACATAAAGCTTCAGCTGCAGTTGTGGTTACTGAGCTCTCACAAAAAGCCGTCATTTCTGTGCCGGCGCACGGTCCCCAGCCAGAGACAAAGCCTTGCTGGCAGCAGCCCCAGCCAGAGACATCTGCGTGGCACGTCCCCCCAGAGCAGAGGGGACACTACGTCTCTGCTCTGCAATTAAGGCACTCGGTTTTGTCGTTTTTATTCCCTGCTCGAGGGAGCTGGCAAAGCTCTTTGCTTCTTCCCCATCTCGCCTGGGCGCTCTGCGGGCTGGCTGCCGCCCTGTCCCCCTGTCCCCAGCTGCTCTGGCAGGGCTGGGGGACCTGCCACCCTGCCTGCCACCCTGCCTGCCACCCTGCCTGCCACCCTTCCCACCAGTGTCCTCCTCCTTGCTCTCCCTGCTGCTGCTGGGAGGCACGGCTGGGCACAGGATCCTGCTGCAGGGAACCCCCTGCCTGCAGCCCTGCCCTCGGCACCCTGCAAACGTCTTTGGTTCATGGCTTTGAAAGGGCTGCCCAGGCCTTTCCCTACTTCCCTTTTTTCTGTTTATTTCCCCCCCCTTTCCTTTTTTCTGTTTCTTCCCCCCCTTTCCTTTTTTCTGTTTCTTCCCCCCCTTTCCTTTTTTCTGTTTCTTCCCCCCCTTTCCTTTTTTCTGTTTCTTCCCCCCCTTTCCTTTTTT
>NW_015090921.1:75916-103042 GCF_001431845.1 Calidris pugnax
TTCCTTTTCTTTTTCTTTTCTCCCCCCCCTTCTTTCCTTTTCTTTTTCTTCCCCTCCCCCTTCTTCCCTTCCCTTTTATTTTTCTTTGGATGCATCCTCTCCCCACGCCTGTGATGTCAAGTTCGAGGCTGCAGGTCCCACACTCCAATTCCCCTTCCCTGCCCAGCTCCCCTCTTCCCCCCAGGGCCGTGGGGCTGGGCTATGGGAGCAGAGGGACCGAGCAGCTCTGCTGTTTGGATACAGCCCCTGGGGATGTTCCTGAGCTGCTGCGAGTCACAGATCTCACAGAAATCCTGGGAAGGAGCCAGATCTGCTGTGCTTCACCGTCCCGTGACACCAGTGTGTGTTGCAGGTTTTCTCCCTTCTCATCCCTCCTCCCCAAAGATGCTCTCCGAGCAGGGCTGAATCGAGGAGTCACCAGGCAGAATGAGTCACCAGCACCAATTTTCCATCATTTAATCTAAACTTCTAGGGCTCGATTGCAGTGTTGTTGCTTACATGGAGTGGCTTCTTCCTGCCTGCTGAAATCAGCAGGATTCCTCGTGTCACTCAGGTGGAAGGTTGGTTTTTTTGTGGGTTTTTTTGTTGATTTTTTTTCCAAAAACACGGGTTGTTTTAGGTCAGGGTTCAACCAGGGGAGTGAAGTAGAGGAAGAAGCGCTGGGGCAGGTAACCAGACCCCGTGGTGAAAGATGCCATCATGTCATCCTTTCCCCTGACGTGTGTATTTTTATGGCACTTGAGCAATTTAGTGATTTCTGTCTGGGATGATGAGGTGGGATTCAGCAGGAAGCTAAGAAATGCCCCGTCTCTTGTGGAAACGAGCAGGGAGTTGGATGAGCTGCTGTTCTTCACCTTTTTTTTCCCCAGTAAATCCTCCCTCGAAACAGAATAGCCTCCCCAGACCATCAGAGCTGAGGACTCCAGGAAAAGCCTGGAGGTGTTTGAAGTTACCCAAGGACCTGCTGCCCTTTCCTCACATCCCACAAAGCAGATCTCTGCTCTTTCCCAGAATCACAGCTCATTCCTTTTCCCTCCTCCGAAAACAAACCCATTCCCCTGCAGGATTTCGTAGCCTCTTGGCCAGCCCAACTTGAAAACATGCTCTTGGGCTGCATCTTCTAGACCTACTGTGTTACGTGATTTTTCTTGAGTCACATCTTGCTTTTTTTCCCTTTTTTTTCCACTTAGGTCCTTTTCACATGCACCAAAAAAAAAAAAGAAAATATTCTGCTTATTTTTTCTCTATTTGCAGGCTTCCTAGCAAATCTGTTCTGTCTCTCTGCCAAATGGCAGAGACAGCTCAGTTCAGTCCTCCCTCCCTCTCTCTCTCCTCTTTATTTCTTCCTCTCTGAATTCCCACTTTGACAATATCTTTACTGGTAAACGTGCTACCCAGAAGTGAGCAAGAAGGATCTCAGAGGACGTCACCCACCCACCTTAAGCAGGATTGTCCCTTCTCTCCTTCAGGACACGATGTATTCTCTCAGATTCTGTCAAAAAAAACCCAAAAAAAACCCCTTTTTGCAAAATAGCATCCCTCCCCCCACCACCACAGAGTTGACTTTTTTGGAGCCTTAGCTGAGGAGGGCTTGGACCCTGCCAGATGTAGGGCGAGGGACCTCTGGGGACAGCAAATTGGGTCCTGGACCCCCGCTGCCAAGTCAGGTTGGCTACTGTGCTCCCCGACGAGCTCTGTCCTACTTCCTTTCCTGCCTTTATCCCTTTTTCTCTGTTCCTTTTCTCGTGGCAAAAGCAGTTCAGCCCCTTTTTTTCTGGAGTCAGTAACTTTTTTCTTTTTTTAAAAAAAAATTCAGTTCACTCTTCCCACACTATGGACATTTTTTTTCGATGCTGGCTGTGGTATCGCTCCGTATGGAGACCTTTCTCTTCTAGGACCCCTGAAAAGTCTGGGTGAAAACGATAACAGATAGCCAAATATTTTGAGGAGGCATATAATCGTCATCAGTTAGGTGGTGGGGTTTTTTTATGACCATAGGATTCAATGTTCTAATTTTCAAAGCAATTAGATAATAGAGTAGGTCAAGAATGTGCCTGCCCTGCTTTAGCACTTGCCACTTTCCTCATGTCCTATTTCCCTGGCTTTTAACTCCCCATAATAGCTAATCCTTTGGGAGGAAGGATGAACCCCTTGAAACGAGTGTACGTGGAAGGCCTGGAGTAGCTTTTCCCTTGGCTTTACCCAACTCCATAACAGAATCGCAGAATGATCTGGGGTTGGAAGGAACCTCTGGAGATCATCCAGTCCAACCCCCTGCCAGAGCAGGTCCACCCAGAGCAGGTCCCACAGGAACGTGTCCAGGTGGGGTTGGAATGTCTCCAGAGAAGGAGACTCCACCACCTCCCTGGGCAGCCTCTGCCAGGGCTCTGCCACCCTCACAGCAAAGAAGTTCCTCCTCACGTTTAGGTGGAACTTCTTATGTTCAAGTTTGTGCCCGTTTCCTCTTGTCCTGTCCCTGGGCACCACTGAAAAAAGCCTGGCCCCATCCTCCTGACACCCACCCTTGAGGTATTTATAGGTGTTGATCAGATCCCCCCTCAGCCTTCTCTTCTCCAGGCTAAACAGACCCAAGTCCCTCAGCCTTTCCTCATCAGAGAGATGCTCCAGGCCCCTCATCATCTTTGTAGCCCTCTGCTGTCCCCTCTCCAGCAGTTCCCTGTCCTTCTGGAACTGGGGAGCCCAGAACTGGTCCCAGTGCTCCAGATGGGGCCTCCCCAGGGCAGAGCAGAGGGGCAGGATGACCTCCCTCCACCTGCTGCTCACACTCTTCCTGATGCCCCCCAGGATGCCATTGGCCTTCTTGCCCACAAGGGCCCATTGCTGGCTCATGGGCATCCTGTTGGATGATCCACCAGGACTCCCAGGTCTTTCTCCTCAGAGCTGCTCTCCAGCAGGTCACCCCCAACTGGTCCTAGTGCAGGGGGTTATTCCTCCCCAGGTCCAGCACCCTGCACTTGCCCTTGTTGAAGTTCATCAGGTTTCTCTCTGCCCAGCTCTCCAGCCTGTCCAGGTCTTTCTGGGGGGCAGCACAACCCTCCATCATGTCAACGACCCCTCCCAGTTTTGTATCATCAGCAAACTTGCTGAGGTCACACTCCATCCCCTCGTCCAGGTCATTGATGAATATATTGAAGACCTGGTTGAACGTTCTCTCTGGCTGCCTGTGTAACCACTGGGACCTCTTGGATTGTTCTTGGCAGGAGGAACCGTGGAGTTTAAAGCCTGTGCTTCAGAGTGAAGGGATGCTGGGTGTTTAGCTGAGACACTGGTGTGAGGAGGAAGGATGGCCCTTGCGCATCATCCCAACCACTTAACGAGCACCTGTGGGTATTTTTGGCCAGGCAGTACCAGCCCACGGGTGGGATCCAGAGCGGAGGAGAAGGCAAGGAGAGCAGAAGCTGAACAGAGGGCAAGGCTGGGTCATGAAAAATAGAGTTTTCCCACCTGGTTTAGCCCAAAGCAGAGGAAGAGGGGTGAGCACAGCCATCCGGGCGCCTCTTCCCAGGTCCAGGGGTGGTGCCGGGGGCTTCGGCGGGTCCCCTGGGGACACCATCTGTCCCTGCTTCCTCCTTGGCTCCCTGTAGGCTCACAGCTGGAAAAGTCTCAGGAGCTGCTCGGGCTCCATCTGCTCCCTGTTTATCCTGCGATACGCCCCGCGGGGCCACGCGCCCCTGGAAACACAGAGTCCTGGCAAAGCAAACGTCCCCCGTGACTCGGGGTGCTGGGCTCCATGGGACGGGCACAAAGGTGCCACCAGAACCCCCCCCAGCTCAGACCTCCCCTGAAAACACCAAAAAACCCCCCTCAGGTCAGGGGTTTGTCGTTGCCGTAGGTTTGAAAAACGTCTGTTCTTCCCAGTGCCTGGTGTCTTTGGGGGATCTGAGATGGAGCTGGGGAACTGCACGTGGTGCACCACCTTCTGCAGCTGCAACCAGGAGACAGGGAGTCTTAGAGGGAAGGTTGCCCTCACAGAGCGAGCGCCCCAGGCCAGGGAGGTCCCAGAGATGGGCTTGCCGAATTCAGACCCTCATCCAGGGCTTTGTTTGGCTTCACAGAATGATCTGGGGTTGGAAGGGACCTCTGGAGATCATCCAGTCCAACCCCCTGCCAGAGCAGGGCCACCCAGAGCAGGTCCCACAGGAACGTGCCCAGGTGGGTTTGAATGTCTCCAGAGAAGGAGACTCCACCACCTCCCTGGGCAGCCTCTGCCAGGGCTCTGCCACCCTCACAGGAAAGAAGTTCCTCCTCATCTTTAGGTGGGACTTCTTATGTTCAAGTTTGTGCCCGTTCCCTCTTGTCCTGTCCCTGGGCACCACTGAAAAAGCCTGGCCCCATCCTCCTGACACCCACCCTTGAAGTATTTATAGGTGTTGATCAGATCCCCCCTCAGCCTTCTCTTCTCCAGACTAAAAGACCCAAGTCCCTCAGCCTTTCCTCATCAGAGAGATGCTCCAGGCCCCTCACCATCTTTGTAGCCTCTGCTGTCCCCTCTCCAGCAGTTCCCTGTCCTTCTGGAACTGGGGAGCCCACAACTGGTCCCAGTGTTCCAGCTGGGGCCTCACTTTGTCACTCTGACACTGTTTATATCTGGAAGGGGCCTTTGGGCAGGTCCTCCTTGTTTGTTCTTGGCGAGATCAAGACTTTCAGGTTCACCTGTGTGAGCCGTGACCTGAAATTCCAGGTCCAGAGCCTGCCTTGCGAGCCAGCCCACCCGTGGAAATGGGAGAGACATTCCCAACACCTCTGTCTGCCAGGATATTTACCGAGTTCTCCTACACAAAGCCCTCTGAGAAAGAAGAAACAACACCAAACCAAAACAAAACCCAGCTCTGGATCCCTTCCCTCTGCACATTTTTATATATATATTTTTGTTTTAGATATATATATATATATATATATTTTATCGTTCTGGATCTCTTCCATCTGCACATTTTTATATATATATATTATTTTTTTTTTATCTCCTCTCAGAACAGCCAGACTGGCTCAAAGCATCCCCCAGTTTGACAGAGCATTTGGGGACTTGAGGAGACCTTCTTCCAGGCTGGGGTTCGCTCGGGCGCCGGGTTCAAAGCAGCCTGAGCCCGTTGGGTTCAATTCCTACCCCTGCCCTGGGGTGCAACGTGGGTAACTGGTGTTCCCTCCTCACCCCACCTCCCCGTACCCTCAACAGAGGAACCCGAGGGGGACCTGGTGTCTTGGCAGAAGGTTTGGATGGGAGTCACAGGGAATTTGCTGGGGTGGGGAGGACAATGGTGGTGGAGCTGGGTTTGCCCCGTTCCTGTTGACGTCAGCGCCCCATCGCCTTGTTCAGCATCGGGTCCTCATCCCTGTTTTCTCCGGAGCTCCCACGTTTTTTGGGGGGCATCTGGTTTGTGCTTTTGTTACTGCAGCTGTTTGCTGGTCTGGCTGCTTCAGTAATTCCCCCCCCACCCCTCCCCAGTCCCTGGAAAACCCACCCGTGAGCCCGTCTCTAGGGCTCTGTGATTGCTCTCTTAAACACGCGCTTCCCAGATTGGCTCCCTCTCCCCAGACTAATTCATCTGCCTAATTACCCCCTTGCATCGGTGCTCGTTTGGCGTGAATGCCGAAACGTGGTCATTACAATTTGTCCTATTCTTGAAAATTCCAAAGTTGTTGAATGAGGATGAATAGAAAAAGCCTTTTAATTCAAATTCAGCAGTGAATGGTGGCAGCCCCCTCTGATGGACCCGGCGTGTGAGGCTGTGGCAGCAGAAATTGGGCTGGTTTTGGGAAGTCACAGAATCACAGAATGACATGGGGTTGGAAGGGACCTCTGGAGATCATCCAGTCCAACCCCCTGCCACAGCAGGGCCACCCAGAGCAGGTCCCACAGGAACGTGTCCAGGTGGGGTTTGAATGTCTCCAGAGAAGGAGACTCCACCACCTCCCTGGGCAGCCTCTGCCAGGGCTCTGCCACCCTCTAAGTGAAGAAGTTCCTCCTCATGTTTAGGTGGAACTTCTTATATTCACGTTTGTGCCCATTTCCTCTTGTCCTGTCCCTGGGCACCACTGAAAAAAGCCTGGCCCCATCCTCCTGACACCCACCCTTGAAGGATTTATAGGTGTTGATCAGACCCCCCCTCAGCCTTCTCTTCTCCAGACTAAACAGACCCAAGTCCCTCAGCCTTTCCTCATCAGAGAGATGCTCCAGGCCCCTCATCATCTTTGTGTCCCTCTGCTGTCCCCTCTCCAGCAGTTCCCTGTCCTTCTGGAACTGGGGAGCCCAGAACTGGACCCAGTGCTCGACCTCTCTCTTCTTGATGCCCCCCAGGATGCCATTGGCTTCTTGGCCACCAGGGCCCATTGCTGGCTCATGGTCATCCTGTTGTCCCCCAGGACTCCCAGGTCTTTCTCCTCAGAGCTGCTCTCCAGCAGGTCACCCCCAACCTGTCCTGGTGCAGGGGGTTATTCCTCCCCAGGTGCAGCACCCTGCACTTGCCCTTGTTGAAGTTCATCAGGTTGCTCTCTGCCCTGGCAGCTGGCTCAGACCTGTAAAATGCTATTAAAATGGTCCCTGGGTAGCACCATGTTAATAACCACGCTTAACCGTGGAGAATACTTCTGCTGTTTGCATAAATTTCTGCTGGATTATTTTTTTTTTGCCGTCCCACAGGCACTTTGTCTCGAGCAAGTTCTCAAGAAAAGGGGCCATCTCTCTCAAATTCCTGGGGAGCCATCTGCACCACCCTGCTCTGTGCTTCGTAAATCAAAATACTCAGCTCCAGCTCAATCTGTTTCACTGGGGGGGTGACGAGCTCTCTGGGGGGGTGACGAGCTCTCTGGGGGGGGTGGGACAGTTTCACACTTGGAGCTTTTTCAACCTGGTGCTCTCTGGGTCTCACGTTTTTCAAGTGAGGTCATTAGGATGGACTAAACGATCTCTTCCACCGTTGGGCACGTCTGCCCCCTCCCATCCCCGCTCACCCGCTTGCTTTCTCTTCTCAAAGAACCATTTCTTCAGGTCCCTCTCTATGTTCTTATATGGTTCATTTCCCAATCCTCCTAGTGCCTCCTTCATCATTCTCTGTTTTTATTTTGGCTCTTCCTTTCGGCAAAGAAAGCTGGACACAGTTATTGCAGAGGATGGACCGCTGTCATTCCTGTAATTCCACTGGATCTTCCAAGAATTGTCTTTGTGGTGTTTTTGGCATGCCTTAAGATTGATTGGTTTTGACCACTGCTGAAACGTGAGCAATATTTTTACTGAATTGTTTGTAAGAGGGTTAATCTTGTTTTTAAAACACCAGCAAAGGCAGTTTCTCTTGTCTCCCATTGCCCAGTTCTTTCTCCAAGACAGGACCTTCTGAGACTCTCCCAGTTGCCTTTTCTTGATGCCGGGGGTAAATGATGGGAACCCTGGTTTAGATACTTCTGAGTTGAAAATGACTGCTTATGCCAGATTTCCACCTCCTGCATTTTTGCTAAAATGGCTATTTTGAATGTATCTGGATGAGCGCTCCTATCCCAGTATCACCTCATTTCGGCGAAACTGAAAAAAACCAAATTATCAGCATCTACTTATGGCCCTCTGAGAGGGACTCACAGGAGCTCCTGCTTTCTAGAAGGCATGTGATCACAGTGACATTTTTGTTTCATGGAAAGTAAGTTAAAGCTGTAATTCCCTGAAAGAGCATTACACATTGACTCAAAGTCCAGGAAAACATGGTTATCTTAGGACACCTCTGCAGTGGAGGCAAATCCTTTTGCTTCTGTCCTCTCCTTGACTCTTTCCTGAGGCCACAGCGAGCGAGTTCTCACCTGGTGCTGTTTAGTGGCAGATCTTAATCATGCTCTTAGGGGCCAGTTCTGTTCCAGATACTGTCTCTTTGACCACATCAGAAGGAAAAGGGAAGTTGGAAAGAGAGAGGGAGTTAATTGCCTTCTGATCCGTAGATGAAAAGTTGCGTCCTTTTCCACTTGCCTTAAACGTGCTGGTTTTAAAGAGATGATTTTTATTATTAAAGTAAACCTGTTAGCTCTGGGCTGCCCAGGGAGGTGGTTGAGGCACCATCCCTGGAGGTGTTCAGAAGACGGGTTGATGTAGTGCTGGGAGGTCTGGTTTAGTGATGATGCTCCTTGTTTGTTGTGTGGGTGTCTATTTTTGTCAGTGAGGTTGACGGTTGGACAAGATGATCTTTAAGGTCCCTTCCAACCTAGAAGACTCTGTGATTCTCTTGGTAGGTCTCTGTTAGATTATTGTGTGAGATGCAAAGTGCCTTCTGCTCGAAATGGTTGCTGTAGAGAGGACCTGTGAACCCAGAATCAGGTAGTGGTTGGGGGAAAAGACCAGTGAGACGTGGTCATGTGGAACCAAAGAGAATTCCTACAAATGGAAGATTTCCCCTAAAAGGCTGCCCACTCTTATCTGCTTATTCCCCTTTCTCTCCCTGGCAGGTTTGAGGTTCTGCTGGAACGTACAGTTTTGTCACATTCTTTCCTGTGTATCATTTTCTCCTCTTCCTCTGTCCCCTTCCCCCCCATCTCTAATGTTTGTGTTTGAGTTAAAGCTGGACACAGCGGGACAGAGGTTTGGGTTCCCCCCTCCTCTTCCCCTCTGCTCTCTCATCTCTTATTTATGTCTGTAAATGTTTTGTTTTATTTGATGTACATTTGCCAGGGAAATGCTGGGCCCAGCTCCAGGCAGTCTCATTTCCCTCTTCCATCTTGAGACATTCCAGACCCGAACAGCATGAGCTTGCACAGCTAAATATTTAGGAGAAAGCAGTGAAGTTGTGACATCAAAAAGCTCTGAATATCTCTCCGAATAAAATGAGGTTATCATAGAATCATAGAATGGTTCAGGTCAGAAAGGACCTTATAAACCATCCCAGTTCCAACCCCCTGCCCTGGGCAGGGACACCTCCCACCAGACCAGGTTGCTCCAAGCCCCATCCAGCCTGGCCTTGAACCCCTCCAGGGATGGGGCAGCCACAGCTTCTCTGGGCAACCTGGGCCAGGCTCTCACCACCCTCACACCAAAGAATTGCTTCCTGAGATCTCATCTAAATCTCCCCTTTTTCAGTGGAAAACTGTTTCCCCTCGTCCTGTGGCTCCCCTCCCTGATCCAGAGTCCCTCCCCATCTCTCCTGGAGCCCCTTGAGGGACTGGAAGGGGCTCTAAGGTCTCCCTGGAGCCTTCTCTTCTCCAGGCTGAACCCCCCCAACTCTCTCAGCCTGTCCTCACAGCAGAGGGGCTCCAGCCCTCGGAGCATCTTCATGGTCCTAATTGTTTAGTGTGTGCAGAGAAAGATATATCACACCTTTTCTACGAAACCTCTTGAAGCAGACTGGGAAAGGCCCATCAACTATTGTGATCAATTGTGATCTGAGTCTCGTTTCAGAGGTAAGGTACCACCATACTCAACTCACTTCCAACCCCAGACCACTGCAAGGTCATAGTGCGGTGGTGACTCCTCCATCCAGCAGGGTCCCAGACCCCTCCTAGCACAGATCAACTACTTTCACTGAGGATCAGAGTCTTTGTGTTTCTTCATCTTGTTCCTCTTTTGTGGTTTCAGGACTTTCTCCGGACGTGGAGAGGAGCGATGGCAGAGCAGGCTTCACCTGGAGCACAGGCACCGCGGCTGCTCGTCCTTGGTGAGACAAACGTCTGAGAAAAAGCACAAAGTCTGAGAAAAGTACCAGTTTTAGGGTAGCTTCTGGCCATTTAGCACTTGTATGAATCAAGCTCCAAGCCTTCAAAACATGGAGAGGAACGATGGCGGAGCACACTTCACCTGGAGCACAGGCACCGCGGCTGCTCATCCTTGGGGAGACAAACGTCTGAGAAAAAGCACAAAGTCTGAGAAAAGTACCAGTTTTAGGGCAGCTTCTGGCCATTTAGCACTTGTATGAATCAAGCTCCAAGCCTTCAGACTGGACACGTCCATGAAAGCAGCTCTTTCTCCTCCGTTGCCAGACACCCTGGACGTGATGGCAGTAGAGAAAGTTGAAAGCCAGTGGAATTCTGGAGAAAGAGGTCCAATTTATCCTTGGTGATGCCGGAGTAACTCCACATGGAGACTCCTTCACGTCCAGATGAGCGAGACGAGACGAAGACCGGCTGCCTGCCCTGCCTGGTAGTACCTAGACCTGCATCTTCCAGTTGCCTCCTGCCCATCGTAAAGGTTTTTAACAGTTCTCTACTCAAGTAAGGACCACACTGCATTGAAGCAGTTGCCTGTGTGCTGCTGCGAGGTCTTGAAGTGGTTTGGAGGGTTATTCAGCCTGGAGAAAAGGAGGCTGAGGGGAGACCTTATTGCTCTCTACAACTCCCTGAAAGGAGGGTGTAGAGAGGTGGGGGTCGGTCTCTTCTCTCAAGTCACAGGCGACAGGACGAGAGGAAATGGCCTCAAGTTACTCCAGGGGAGGTTCAGGCTGGATATGAGGAAAAATTTTTTCACTGAAAGGGTTATCAGGCATTGGAATGGGCTGCCCAGGGAGGTGGTTGAGGCACCATCCCTGGAGGTGTTCAAAAGACGGGTTGATGTAGTGCTGGGAGGTCTGGTTTAGTGATGATGCTCCTTGTTTGTTGTGTGGGTGTCTATTTTTGTCAGTTAGGTTGACGGTTGGACAAGATGATCTTTAAGGTCCCTTCCAACCTAGAAGATTCTGTGATTCTGTGACAAAGACCTCGCCACCTTCTTCCAGCCTCTGCCCAGGACACGCTCAAAAAACATCAAACCACCATCCCGTTCTGCTTGTTTTCTGGGTGAAAACAGGGTGTTAAAACAGGGGCTGCTACTTCCACAGACACACGTTATCCTCACAGCAGCCCAGGCCCAGCATTTTCCTCGTTAGATGGGAAACATCTGAAGCTTGGTCACAGGTGAATAAATATTCCTGGGGGGATGAGGGGGAGGAAAAGGGAGACAGGGAGAGCCAAGCCAGCAGCCTGACTGCATGCAAATGGGAGAGAAAGTGAACCAGCTCTGCGCTGCCAAAGTCTGGATTTTTCTACGAACCCTGGGGCTGGTTTTTTTTGCTTTTCCTCGTGCCCCCGCTCCGTGGAAATCAGCGTGTGTTTGGTTCATGTTTAAATAATGCATTCCTAGCTCTTGTGTTTGTAGCGGCGAAGCTACAAGTGGAGCGAGCCCGAGCTCACTCACATCCCGAAAAACCACCGAGTTTATTATTCTCTCTCAAAAAATGGGAGCTTTAAGGCCAGTCTCCTGGAAAAGGGGAAGTCAGGGTGATCGTTTTTGAATGTTTGCTAACTCAATATATTGATAATAATAAAATCTCTGGTGGAAAACAGATGCTGGTTTTAATTTCTGGTTTTATTAATTGGAATGGAGGATACAGAGACCTTAGGGAATTACATATACACATTATTTTTTTTTTTAACTGAGCAGCTGATGGAGAAAAATCCATGAAAACTGTAAATAAAACGCCTTTCTCCCTTCTTGCCATTTGTTCTGTAAATAACTCCAATTGGTTTTGGACCAGAGGCCAGACCTTGAGCATTTAATCAGGGGATCACCTGGGCTTTTTCCCCAGCATCACTCGGGAGCATCTGGCTCTTTCTTCCACGTGGGACGGGCACGTGGCTTGTGCCCAGCTTTGGAAGGGAGGCAGTGATGATCTCCTGGCTCTTCCCACAGTGGTCTGGAGCACAAGAGAGGGAGAAGACACGGCTTAGAGGTCTTCCACGCCAGCACCTTCCCCTCCTGGAGACATGTATAAGTGACAGACGACGCTGCCTCCAGGGTACTGAGCAACTGCTGCCGTTTAGCAAAGCCCCTGCCTCCAAGGTTGGTAATGCAGATGAGATCTGGAGCAATTTAAAACAAGCTCCCGCTTCTGAAAGCAGATTAATATCAGTTTAAATAGATTCTGGTGCTTCCTGATTCTGAAAGTGATTAATATCAGTTTAAATAGATTCTGGTGCTTCCTGAAGGAGGTATCCCCCTGTCTGCAGGCAAAGGGGTTGGAAGTAAGTGCGCTAACGAGGAGAGCTGGATTAGGAAATCTGTGCTGTCTCTCTGAACATTAACTATCCTCCAATTTCTCTCTTCTTGCATATCCGAATTTGGTGAATTTTAAGGAGTTTCGTAGAAATGGAGTGAATGAAATCCCACCCGGCAGCCTGGGCAGAGGCAGAACACTGCCTCAGCTTGCCAAAATATTTCTTGCTTCCAATTGGAAAGAGGCAGGTTTCCTGGTGGGACAAACAGCCTGCTTCAGTCACGACCTCTGGGCCAAAAAGACTTAATGGTTTTTCTGCGAGGTATTCATCATTTATAAATAACTGGCTTGAAACGTAACTAATTTCTTTCATAAATTACTGTTATTTGGGTCACTTGTGGACAAAAGGGGTTTCAGTCAAACTGAAAACCAGGAAAGGAGAGGGGATGAAAGATGGTGATAATGCACCCAGTTCAAGGGGAAGGTTTGTGGGTGTCTTCCTTGATGATTACCCTGTCCAGTTGCAACGGATCCAAAGCTGCAGAGGAGAAGGGCTGAAGGGAGGTCAACTAGATCTGAGCAGTGAGATAACTTTTTAAGGGTAGCCTCAAACCTGAGCTCAATTAAAGCAAAGTCTTTTAAGGGGGGAGGCGAAGATACTCCTGGAGTGTACAGTCAGAGAGAGAGACTGAAGAGACTGGAAGGGTGAGAAATTGGGAATGTGGTGTGAAGGCTCTTGTTCATGAGTCTTTGATAGTAGAGCAGGTGAGATGGTGCTTCCTCTCTCTCCACCTTTGATTTACAAAGGATGGAAGCTGCCACCATGGTCTTGGTTGCTCCCTCCTGACAACAGGAGAGACTGGAAGGCTGAGAAATGGGGAATGTGGTGTGAAGGCTCTTGTTCATGAGACTTTGATAGTACCACAGGTGAGACCGTGCTTCCTCTCTCTCCACCTTTGATTTACAAAGGATGGAAGCTGCCACCGTGGTCTTGGTTGCAGACACCTGGCTCAAGCTCCAGCCAAGCAGCTCACACCTTTAACACCGGTGATTTCCTTTCCTGCGATGGTCCTGGACATGTTCTGGTGGTATGGACCACTGGAAGTTTGGGTGGTCCAACCCCACGGCACAAACACAATTCCCTCCCAAGAAGCCTTGCCGGGTGCATCGTAGGCTTAAATAGGAATTGGAAAAATTGTTCTTTCATCTCTTGCAGTCACCCACCAGCTTCGAGCCGTGGAGTGGGGAGGCACAGGGGGGGCAAAGGTTCCTTTGTCAGCTGAGGGGGTTGTGCCCCTTCTGGCTGTATGTGGAGCAGGAGTACCCTGACTCAGTTCACTGGCTCAACTGCTATTTTTAAAAATTACTTACAAAACCAGAGCAGATTCTTTTTTTTGCTCCCACCACGTATCCTGTTTGGAAAATGACGTCAACGCGTCGGCAGCGGGGGCTGGGGGGCTGGACCTCAACTGGCCAGAGGTTTATTAGCTTTGGAAAGAGGGGGGCTTGAGCATCCCCTCAGGCTCCGGGATGGGGATTTGCAGTCTGGGGGTTGGGAGGTGATCCCTGTAGAAACCCTCCAAATGGGAAGCTAGGGGTTGGAAGGGGTGGTTGGCATCGGCGTCCTTCGAAGCACTGACATCTGACTGTTGCCATCTGGGCCAGCGAGGAGCTGAACAGCCTGTCACTCCAAGGCCTCAGAATTATTTTCCTACGTGTTTTTAGAACCTTTTGTGAAGTTCCCCAGGATGAATCACTGTTTCACAACAGCTCAGTAAACACCGCGCGGTTAAAAATGAACGGAGCGCGGTACAGCGCGAGTTGGGATCGAGATCTCAAAGAAAAGGCTGGCCCAAAACTGCAAAACACACTGTTCTTTTTTTTCCCCCTAAGGCAGCCTTCTCAGAAATCAGATTTTCAGCAATTTCCAGCAATAGCTGGGGTTTCTGAGGGTTCTCTTCCACCCCAGAAGGCTCGAGCCTGATGATTGATAAGGGGCACACATGCTGCTCTTTAAATACCGCGCGGCGAGGCACGTGTCCCCAGCCAAGGGCACAAGGACACGGCCCCTGATGGGGAAAAGCTTAGGAGGGGAGGGGGGGTGTGTGTGTGATTCTCACATGTGCTTTTCTGGGAGCTCCTTGATGCAATCTGAGCCTAATGAGCACACCTGAACAAAGTAAACAAAGGTGAAAAAGAGCAACTCCTCAGCCTTTTTGCCAGAGTTATAACTGCAGCTGTGCCCCAGGAGCCCCAGGCATAGATCCTCCTGCCTGCCCACCAGCCCCTGGCTGCTTCTGCTAGAAGATTTCTCAGGTAAGAGCAAGATATTAGTATCTGGCTCTAACTGTTCTGTGCCTCAAGCTGAAAGGGAGGGGGAAATATTTTTGTTTGCTTTAGGGTGAAGGGAATTTGGGCCCCTCACTACAGGAAAGACATTGAGGTGCTGGAGCGTGTCCAGAGGAGAGCCACCAAGCTGGTGAGGGGTCTGGAGAACAAGTCACACGAGGAGAGGCTGAGGGAACTGGGCTTGTGTCGTTTGGAGAAGAGGAGGCTGAGGGGAGACCTCATTGCCCTCTACAGCTCCCTGAAAGGAGGGTGGAGAGAGGCAGGTGTTGGCCTCTTCTCCCAAAGGACGAACAACAAGACCAGAGGAAATGGTCTGAAGTTGGGGCAGGGGAGATTTAGATTAGATATTAGAAAGAATTACTTTACTGAGAGGGTGGTCAGGCACTGGAACAGCCTGCCCAGGGAGGTGGTGGAGTCACCATCCCTGGAGGGATTTAAGAAACGTATAGACATGGCTCTTCAGGGCATGCTCTAGTGCCCAAGGTCATTGGTTTATGGTGAGGTGTTGAGTGTGGGGTTTAGTTGGTGGGTGCGGTGTTTTTGGTGGGTGTTTGGTGTGGTGTGTTTTGTATTTGTTTGGTGTGGTGTGTTTTTTTTTGTTTCTGTTTTTTTTTGTGGTTGGACTCGATGATCTCAGAGGTCCCTTCCAACCACTAAGATTCTGTGATTCTGTGAATTGCTCATTTTCTGGAGTCCCCTCGTTCTGGGTAAGCTGCTGTGGCTGGGATGGAGTGGGATGAGGCAGCCAGTGTCTCTTGTTGGTGCTTCCCCCCATGTGTGTTCTTTTCCACCTGGGACAAGTCGCCACATCGCTGTGTGTCTGTCTCTCTCAGATGTAAAGTGGGAGCAAGCTGTGTGACTATGTTGTAAGGTTACAGTCATAAACCTGTGAAGCACTTGCCTATTCTAGAGTAGAAAAGAAGATTGGAATGACCGGCAGCTCTACTTCTATCAGTTGTGTTTTTCCCTTTTCCAACTTTTTTTGGTTTTTTGGAACTGGACCAGTGTAGTGGGATGACTGTTAGTCAACTCACCCTCGTTTGGCTGATAGGGGAGATGATGCTAGGTACTGGGATGGAGGAGCTGCCTGTTGGTCCAAACCAGCTCAGGATCAGCAGATCTGATGAGCTTTGCGGCAACCTTCTGGACAGGTCTGATGCACTGCAATGGAAAGAGGGAGAAGAAACGGTGGGGTTTGGCAGAGAATGAGGTCAGACCTGCCGTTGCATGGATGTGGTTGTTCAGTTTTGAGGACTGGGTTGGCTCATGAACCAATTTTGGAGGGAAAGGACCTCTGAGAACTTGGATTTGGCTTTGTGTAGCACTGCTCAGCTTCCCACATATAGTGCCATCCTAGGACTGGCCAGCATGTCAAGGGAGGTCATCTTCTCCCTCTGCTCTGCCCTGGGGAGGCCCCATTTGGAGCACTGGGATAGCCCACAGTTCTGGGCTCCCCAGTTCCAGAAGGACAGGGAACTGCTGGAAAGGGGACAGCAGAGATGATGAGGGGCCTGGAGCATCTCTCTGATGAGGAAAGGCTGAGGGACTTGGGTCTTCTCAGTCTGGAGAAGAGAAGGCTGAGGGGGGATCTGATCAACACCTATAAATACTTCAAGGGTGGGTGTCAGGAGGATGGGGCCAGGCTTTTTTCAGTGGTGCCCAGGGACAGGACAAGAGGAAATGGGCACAAACTAGGAGCTGCCTGTTGGTCCAAACCAGCTCAGGATCAGCAGATCTGATGAGCTTTGCGGCAACCTTCTGGACAGGTCTGATGCACTGCAATGGAAAGAGGGAGAAGAAACGGTGGGGTTTGGCAGAGAATGAGGTCAGACCTGCCGTTGCATGGATGTGGTTGTTCAGTTTTGAGGACTGGGTTGGCTCATGAACCAATTTTGGAGGGAAAGGACCTCTGAGAACTTGGATTTGGCTTTGTGTAGCGCTGCTCAGCTTCCCACATATAGTGCTACCCTAGGACTGGCCAGCAGTTCAAGGGAGGTCATCCTGCTCCTCTGCTCTGCCCTGGGGAGGCCCCATTTGGAGCACTGGGACCAGTTCTGGGCTCCCCAGTTCCAGAAGGACAGGGAACTGCTGGAGAGGGGACAGCAGAGGGTACAAAGATGATGAGGGGCCTGGAACATCTCTCTGATGAGGAAAGGCTGAGGGACTTGGGTCTGTTTAGTCTGGAGAAGGAAAGAGGGAGAAGAAACGGTGGGGTTTGGCAGAGAATGAGGTCAGACCTGCCGTTGCATGGATGTGGTTGTTCAGTTTTGAGGACTGGGTTGGCTCATGAACCAATTTTGGAGGGAAAGGACCTCTGAGAACTTGGATTTGGCTTTGTGTAGCACTGCTCAGCTTCCCACATATAGTGCCATCCTAGGACTGGCCAGCATGTCAAGGGAGGTCATCTTCTCCCTCTGCTCTGCCCTGGGGAGGCCCCATTTGGAGCACTGGGATAGCCCACAGTTCTGGGCTCCCCAGTTCCAGAAGGACAGGGAACTGCTGGAAAGGGGACAGCAGAGATGATGAGGGGCCTGGAGCATCTCTCTGATGAGGAAAGGCTGAGGGACTTGGGTCTTCTCAGTCTGGAGAAGAGAAGGCTGAGGGGGGATCTGATCAACACCTATAAATACTTCAAGGGTGGGTGTCAGGAGGATGGGGCCAGGCTTTTTTCAGTGGTGCCCAGGGACAGGACAAGAGGAAATGGGCACAAACTGGAACATAGGAAGTTCCACCTAAACATGAGGAGGAACTTCTTTGCTGTGAGGGTGGCAAAGCCCTGGCAGAGGCTGCCCAGGGAGGTGGTGGAGTCTCCTTCCCTGGAGACATTCCAACCCCACCTGGACACGTTCCTGTGGGACCTGCTCTGGGTGGCCCTGCTCTGGCAGGGGGTTGGACTGGATGATCTCCAGAGGTCCCTTCCAACCCTGTGTGATACTGTGATTCCCTTCAGAGTACTGCATGGATGAAAATAAATGGGTCAGGGAAAGAAACATGGAAGTGATCGAGATAGAAGTCAGTTCTCCCAAGACTTGAAAGCTTCCAATTACCCACATGGACCCTGAATCTGAAATATCTTTAAAGCCAGTGGCCCCCAGACACTTAAATTGAAGCCTGGGAGAGGATCCTCATGTCCTGACTCCACCCTTGAAGTATTTATAGGTGTTGATCAGATCCCCCACTTTAGTCTTCTCTTCTCCAGACTAAACAGACCCAAGTCCCTCAGCCTTTCCTGTTGGCAGCACTGACAAATATCCACTCAAAGGTACCAGATCCTTTCACTATTCTGACTTGTGGTTGTATCTCCTTTCCGGCCAGCAATCAACCCGTTGTGGTTGTCTGAAGTTGAACGTTAGCCTAAAATTTCTGCTAGCCTCACTTAAATAAAATTTATTTTAAAATAAATTTTATTTATTTCAAAAGTAATAAAGCTCAAAAGTTTCCCTGTCATTCTCTCCCTTGCACAGCCAGGCAGCGCTGATTTCCCCAGCCTGTTCTCAGGAAGTTTGCATTAAAATACTGTTTAAAAATTGGAATTTCTTTGCTGGGCCACGTCGAGTTCAGATAAACATAGCTTATCTGGAGGAGGCACCACAGCTCGGGCTGTGGGACGAGGCTGCTCTGACAAAAATCCACTCAAAGGTACCAGATCCTTTCATTATTCTGACTTGTGGTTACATCTCCTCTCCAGCCAGCAATCAACCCTTTATGGTTGTTTGAAGTTGAATGTTAGCCTAAAATTTCTGCTAGCCTTTCTTAAAAATTTATTTTAAAATAAATTTTATTTATTTCAAAAGTAATAAAGCTCAAAAGTTTCCCTGTCATTCTCTCCCTTGCACAGCCAGGCAGCGCTGATTTCCCCAGCCTGTTCTCAGGAAGTTTGCATTAAAATACTGTTTAAAAATTGGAATTTCTTTGCTGGGCCACGTCGAGTTCAGATAAACATAGCTTATCTGGAGGAGGCACCACAGCTCGGGCTGTGGGACGACATCAGCAGGACCGATGGATGTTGTCCCACAGAGTCTCAGGCTGTTTCCTGAGCCTGCTGGTAGTTACACAAGGACATTCAGAGTTCCTGGAAGCAATTACTGACTTTCTAAGGACAACAAAATGACTAAAGCTCTTGCAGAAGATGGGGAGAGTGAGGGAAGGAGAGCAGAAAGGTCTGCAGCTCGCATGGACTGACTGCAAGGGAGAGCTCAAAAAAAAAAAACCAAACACAAAAAAACCCCCTTTTATTAGCAGATCATGGAATCACAGAATTGTCAGAGTTGGAAGGGACGTTCTAGAGATCATCCAGTCCAACTCCCCTGCCAAAGCAGGGTTGCCCAGAGCACATCACTCAGGAGCATCCAGGCGGGTCTTGAAGGTCTCCAGAGAAGGAGACTCCACCACCTCCCTGGGCAGCCTCTGCCAGGGCTCTGCCACCCTCACCCCAAAGAAGTTCTTCCTCACATTGGAGTGGAACTTCCCATGGTCCAACTTGTGCCCGTTGCCCCTCGTCCTGTCACTGGGAACCACTGGAAAGAGTCTGGCTCCATCCTCCTTCAATCCACCCTTGAGATCCTTGTAGGCATTGATAAGGTCTCCCCTCAGCCTTCTCTTCTCCAGACTAAAGAGTCCCAGCTCTCTCAGCCTTTCCTCATCAGGGAGATGCTCCAATCCTTGAATCATCTCTGTTGCCCTTCGCTGGACTCTCTCCAGCAGTTCCCTGTCTCTCTTGAACTGGGGAGCCCAGAACTGGACGCAGGATTCCAGTTGTGGCCTCCCCAGTGCAGAGCAGAGGGGGAGAATGACCTCCCTCCACCTACTGGCCACACTCTTCCCTATAGATAGCACTGACAATATGTGAGGGGAACGTTCCCTTTTGAGGATTATACCTGGCTCAGGAAAGCAGGAGCTGAGCTGGATGAATATGCTACTGCCTTTGTAGCTCTCTGTTCCAGGCAAGGGGTGATGCCAGCTCTGTGGCCTCAATCACCAGGCTCCCAGCTGATGTGCACCATGGTTTGTTATTCTGGCAGAGCAGAGAAGAAGGTCAGGGTGAGGACAGGGACCTCCTGTGGGTGCAGTGAGGCTTGGAGCAGGATAGCTGTGGGGCTCCAGCACCTTGGGCTTGAGCCACTCTGACAGAGCCTGCTTGAAAAGGGTGCTGCAGCCTCACAGCTGCGTGGGAAGGTCTGCTTTACGAGCAGGGTTTCCCACTCTATATGCATATGCAAATAAGCCTATGCAAATAGGCACATCCCACTCTATATGTATATGCAAAAAAACTACACCGATTTCCTCCCCGCCCCTGCTTCCCACTTGGAAAAGACTCTAATGTGGGGGCACGTTAGAAGGATCCTGCTTGGCTTTGAGTCGTGCTACGGGAGACAGGATCCTGGCATCACCTCGTGCAGTTATTTCAGGCAGAAATAAGCCCCTAAACTGTTTCAAATGAAAAATACCACAGAATTCTCACCCGTGATTTTATCTAGAGATGAAATCCCAGCCGTTTTTCTCTACCAGACCAAACAGGGAGGTCTCTGTGTCTATCTTTAGCATCAGATAAGGGCCAGTTGGCCTGCTCTTTTCCTTGCCTTTGGCTTTTCTCTTTTAAGGCAAATGGTGACAGATCCTGTGTATGACTTACTTAAAACTAGAGGGACAAAAAAAACCTTATGGCAACCCAAGGGCACAGTGGGACCAGCCATGGAGAGGGAAAGGGGCTGACACTTGGTTTTCTTGTGTCGTTACTTGGGGAGTTTTATCTCTTGTATTTACCTTGGGGACGCAATTTTGGTGTTAACCATGTCCTTATTTTGTAGAGTGATACAGCAAGGCCTACAGCCCTGCAGGTTGTTGCTGTGTTCCCCAGGATATTAGCTACTCTTTTAATATTTCTTTCAGGATAAAGGATAATACCGTCAGAATGCGTAAGCTTCTGAGATAAAACCTTATCTTATCGAGCTGAGATTTTTTTTTGTGACCTGCAGATGGGAGTTTAGAGGCCACAAAAGGGGTGGAGAGGTTCCTGGCTCGATGTCTGTGGGTTCTGAAATGACCCACGGTGTTTTCTGGCATCAGGGAGGGGGAAAACATTTGCATGCCTCCTTGCAAAGAACTGGCGGTACAGACCAGAGCCAGCCCAAGAAGCAGAAATAGCCAAAAAACGAAAGAAACCAGACAAATAAAAATGCGTGACTGCCTTAATATAAACAGCATGTCAAGAGGGAAGCAACTCTGAGTGCTCGTTTTCCAGCTAGAGCTAGTACCTCCTCTTTTTCTGCGCTCTTCAAGGCGCTTTTCCCCGCAGTCCTCTTCCAGTATCAGTGACCATGAAGAAGCTGCACACAGAGGTCACTTCATCAGCTGCCTCATCCGTGTGTCCTTCGTGGTGACGTCTCCCACGTGGCTTCTCTCTCTAGGGCAAGGCAAAAATCTCTGTGTTTAGTCAGGGAAAGTTTCAACCAAAAAAAAAATTCCATGTACACGTGAGTGAGGAGTGCCTTTGCTCCCTGTGGCCATGAGGTGCCTGGTGAGCCTCAGCAGGGGTGACCATAGAATCATTCAGGTTGGAAAAGACCCTCAGGATCATCGAGTCCAACCATCAACCCTACCCTACAAAGTTCTCCCCTACACTATATCCCCCAACACCACATCTAAACGACTCTTTGAGGGTTGTGGGTCACCATCATTGAGGGATGGTGACTCAACCACCTCCCTGGGCAGCCTATGCCAGCGATGCTCAAGACATGAAGCACCGTGAGGACTTTCTCTACATCTAGTGTCAGTGTAATATGGAAAGCTAAATTTATTTGCCCTAATAGACACATTGGCTTTGATTCCTTGCCCAGGGCATCAGCTGCTGTTCCTTCACCCTAAAGAAGAAAATCCAGACCCTGTCTCTCCCTGGTTAACTGTGCTCATCAGTTTAGCAGAAGGGCAACCTGCTCCTGCCCTGAAATTTGTCACCATTTCATCCGTAGCGTAGACACCTGCTCAGTGACAACTTACACAAATTGTATCGTGGCAGCTGAATCCACGGGAATTTAGATATCTTGGAAGAAGAGCATTGGGCTCTCTTCATTTTAGCCCTTTCTGGACCTGAAATTGCAGAAGTTAGCCTTGGTCACAGGCATCAAGTCGCGCCAGGGGAGGTTCAGGCTGGATATTAGGAAAAATTTTTTCACTGAAAGGGTTCTCAGGCATTGGAATGGGCTGCCCAGGGAGGGGGTTGAGGCACCATCCCTGGAGGTGTTCAAAAGACGGGTTGATGTAGTGCTGGGAGGTCTGGTTTAGTGATGATGCTCCTTGTTTGTTGTGTGGGTGTCTATTTTTGTCAGTTAGGTTGAGGGTTGGACAAGATGATCTTTAAGGTCCCTTCCAACCTAGAAGATTCTGTGATTCTGTGATCTGGATCTGCTCACTTTCTCAAATCCCACTAACTTAAGAATTTAGCCACCCAGATTCACTTCATGTTTGTTGTTAGTGGCAAGGGTTAGCTGGTACTTAAACACCCCCAACCCAATCACCCCATCCTACTCCAGGGAATACCATTAACTAGTCGCACAGGATGAGTAAGCAGGCCTGGCTCTTCTCAAAGTAATTTCCACTGAAAGTAAGAAAAACACAGTTTCCCAGTTGTTTGCATGGCTGTGAGGGTGGAAAACACTTGGCACTTCCGATAGCTCCCTCTGCCCTCTGTGGGGCAGGTCCTGAGGGTCTGCCCAGAGCCCCACAGAAAAATGCAACCTGCTGTTTAACCAGCCACCCCATTGACACTCGGGAAATGAAAATGAAAAGAAATCAGTCCCAGAAAAATCAAGGTGCTTAATAACCAAACTCATCTTTTCTTCTGTCAGCCGTGTCCAGCTCTGCTTGACAAAAGGTTTTTTGAAGGCTGTCCTACTGCCCTCTGTGGGCTTTACTGTAAAGGACCTTAAATAACCCTTTGGGCATGTGTTGGAAACACGAGTCCCTCAGAAACTTTTTGCTTCTCTTCCCTCGTGTCCCTGTGCTGAAGCTGCTTATTAAAATGATGTCTTAATCTAGCATGACCGGCTGCCCTCCCGCTGTCAGGGCAATAAAGGAGCCAAAGAGAAGGCATCTGTAGTGGTTGTTGGGGCTTGCTGGCTCTGAAAGCCAGGGAGATGTGAACTCATCTCCAAAGAAACGGACAGAGAGGGAAGAATTAGTAACGAGTCAGAAGGGAAGATCCTGGTACATACGAGATCCTGCCTTAGTTCTGGTCTAGATGATTTATTGCAGTCATTGTGTTGTGGTTTTTCAGGAGTTGGGCTGAAGGTTTTTGCAGGAGGACTGAGTAGATAATCAATATTACTACTAAAATACATATATACATCAAAAACGCTTTGTGAAGCAGAAAAGGGTATTTTCCAGCGCTTCTCCAAAACAGTTGGTTTTTCAAGAATGTGAAAATAAATGCTGCTTGATAGTTTTGGCTGCTCAGCGCCTCTGGGCAACCTAGGGAATGAGATGCAGAACAGAGCGTGCCCCGAGGTGGTCTTCCCTCACCATCTCTGGCCAGGGTGTCAGCTCACACCCAGAGGAACTAATAGAATTAAGAGAGTTTCAATTTGTTGTCATTTGCCCAATAGCATGGCAAAACCTCCTATTTTATTTATGCCACCTGCCAAAGTAGGGAGATACAAGAATGTCCTTGTCTCAAGGGTCTATTTTGTGCTTGATAGCCTTGGCTGCTCAGCACCTCTGGGCAACCTAGGGAATGAGATGCAGAACAGAGAGTGCCCCGGGGTGGTCTTCCCTCACCATCTCTGGCCAGGGTGTCAGCTCACACCCAGAGGAACTAATAGAATTAAGAGAGTTTCAATTTGTTGTCATTTGCCCAATAGCATGGCAAAACCTCCTATTTTATTTATGCCACCTGCCAAAGTAGGGAGATACAAGAATGTCCTTGTCTCAAGGGTCTATTTTGGACTTCAATCTCTAAACTGCAATTATTGCAATGAATTTTGAGCAGTGTCATCTTGTGGGAACTACACCTGAGTCCACTCCACTCCTCTGACTCCAAGTCAGTAGGGAAACAGAGGGTGGTGGTTTGTGGTTTGGGTCACAGTGCTGCTGGGCTTACAGTGAAGTGCTACTGGTGGCCACTACACATCTTGGGGAAGTAGCCTTCCTCTGCTCCACAGCATTGTAAGAGTCAAACCAGAGTCCTTTTCCGTGTCAGGCTGTTGAAGAGGGTTGTATTTTACTCGGCTGCAGCAGAAACTTCTTTTTATACGGAACTGTGGAGAGCCATGGATTGAACTCCTGGAAAACAGGCCTGTCTGGGCAACTAACCCTCTGGCTAAATCTCTCCCCGAAGGCGTTCCCTGCCTGCCAAGGTGTTTCTTCCCACCCCTGGGTTTCTAGGAAAACCCTGGAGGAAAGTAGCTGGGGCTGGAGCACCCTCTGCAGGGACCTTGTCCCCATCGCTGCACCGGTAGCCCAGCTGCCTGCCCGGGCAGGGGTCCCCCAGAAACATCCTGGTGGTCCCACCTCACCTCCTCCCGCAGCTGGGGCTGAGCCAAAGGGCTGGAGAGGCTTGATTTGGCTTCTGGTGTTGATTTGCAAAGCTTCAGCCCCGAATGTGTCCCAGAGGGGACTGCTAAACATCCTTCTCTCTGCTGGGAGATGTTACTTTGGGAGCAGGATGGCTCTGGAGATGCTGACCCAAAACCTGCTGCTGGTTGTCAGCCCATCCTCTCCGCAGCACAAAGACCTGTCTCTTTTTAAGTGGTTACAAGAGAGGAATTTATTGTCCCCATCTGACATCTCGCGAAGGTGCCAAAGCCTCCAGTGGCTCTCCTGGAAGGTTTTTTTCCCCACCAATCCTGCCACCACGGTTGCCACATTTCCTGGCCTAATGTTCAGCGGGGCCCTTCTGCTCTGCTTGCAAAAGGGCTGCAAAGAAACAGAAAATCCAGCTTTTCAGGGCTTTCATTTCAGCACTGTCTGTGATGGTGCTAAACTCCAAATTTAATGAAAATTTATTTTGAATGTTATCGCTGAGAGGGGCTGGCAGGAGAGCACAGTCCCCTGCTCTGAGGGCAAACGCTGCTGTCTGATCATTGACTAGTTGCATCAGTGACTTGGAAACCTCTAATAAACTGAACTTAATGAAATAGTGACACTTAACACCGTTTTTTAAAGGGGGTATATTCAGGATTCCGTCACATGGCTTGTTAGAAAAGGAGTTGTGGTACATAGCTTGTCCAGGGGGTGAAAGCCCTGTGGCCGTGGCACTCAGTTCTTGTTTGCTGAGGGGAAACTGAGGCAGGAAAGCGATTTTTGTCAAGCAAACATTAAAAGAATCAGCCTCTCTTAGATCCATAAAATGAGGTGGCACCTGTACTTTTTGTCACCAAAATAGGTGCACAAACCAGTTCAGAAAATCAAGTCTTTCTTCCTGGTTTGGCAGTTCTCAGTGGCTTCTGCTTCATGTCGCATAAAAAAAAAAAAAAGTGGAAACAACTGAACCATGAAGATTTATTGTTACTGTTTTATGTCACGTATCTAGGACCCGTCCCTTTTAATGCTCCCAATTTGAAATAGCGGCTCTTTCTGAAGCCCGGGCGTATGTCGAGTTACTTTTGGGGGTGTTCTGGTGCTGCCTGGCTAAGTCATGGCCCTCAGGTATAAGGGTCACATGAAAAGGCTTCTTTGAAAAGCTTTTCTTGAATAGAATATTCCGTGCTGCCTTTAATCTATTTATATTTACCATTAAACTTCTGTCCTCAGCAGCTCTGTTCCCTGCCGGGCTGGTCTTTGTGTGCTCCAGAGCACAGTCAATGTCCTTATATAATTAGGTCCATCTTCATAGAACATGGAGTGCCCATCCCAGGTAAAACCCTAGGAAAGTAAAAAAAAAAAACAAAAACCCATATTTCTTACAGGGATGTGTGTGTCTGGAAGTACAGACTCCAGTTAAGCAGAGCACTGGAAAAAAAAATCCCAACTACGATCCCATCAGAAGTTATTAGTAAAGGGAGTATCATTTCTTTAAAGCGAAGTCTTGTCTCTTACCCCCACACCCGCCCAGACATTATTCAAAGTATTTCACAAAATATGATGAAGATCAAGATTTTTATTTCCATTTCGCAGCCAGAGGGGCTGTGAATGATTTATTAAAGCCCAGAGGGAAGTTAATAAGAGCTGGATAAAACCCCTACGGCGCTGCCATAAAGCTATCGGTTGATCTGAAATCATGAACCTTCACAGCCTGTACACCAGGATAGGGACACGCTGCCTTTTCCTCTCTTTTTCTCATAAACTGTGGGGTTAGTTTTTTTATGTTCATACTTGCGGCCGTAGATCTCAGTTCTTATCCCAGTAGGATCAGGTCCTGAAATTTCCCAACCACGCTATGTCCCGTGGGGTGACTTGGGGGCACATCACAGCATCACAGAATGCTACGGGGTTGGAAGGGACCTCTGGAGATCATCTACTCTGACCTCCTGACAAACCAGGTCCACCCAGAGCAGGTTACACAGGAACGTGTCCAGGTGGGGTTTGAATGTCTCCACAGAAGGAGACTCCACCACCTCCCTGGGCAGCCTCTGCCAGGGCTCTGCCACCCTCACAGCAAAGAAGGTCCTCCTCATGTTGAGGTGGAACTTCTTACATTCAAGTTTGTGCCTGTTCCCTCTGGTCCTGTCCCTGGGCACCACTGAAAAAAGACTGGCCCCTCCTCCTGACACCCACCCTTGAAGGATTTATAGGTGTTGATCAGATCCCCCCTCAGCTTCCTCTTCTCCAGACTAAACAGACCCAAGTCCCTCAGCCTTTCCTCATCAGAGAGATGCTCCAGGCCCCTCATCATCTTTGTAGCCCTCTGCTGTCCCCTCTCCAGCAGTTCCCTGTCCTTCTGGAACTGGGGAGCCCAGAACTGGACCCAGTGCTCCAGATGGGGAATATCACAGAATTATATGGGGTTGGAAGGGACCTCTGGAGATCATCCAGTCCAACCCCCTGCCAGAGCAGGTCCCACAGGAACGTGTCCAGGTGGGTTTGAATGTCTCCAGAGAAGGAGACTCCACCACCTCCCTGGGCAGCCTCTGCCAGGGCTCTGCCACCCTCACAGCAAAGAAGTTCCTCCTCATGTTTAGGTGGAACTTCTTCTATTTGAGCTTGTCCATCTTCACGGCAGCTCCGTGGAGACTCCCGTTCTGTGGCTGGAGATTCCTGGAGGGGACATGGGAGGGCATAGCAGCCACAGCTCACCGCTCTCCCCCACCCCGTCCAAGGAGGCAGCAGAAGAGAAGGAGGACAGGCTGGGGGGATACCTGGAAGGGTTGGACCCGACGGGTGGGCGGCAGATGGAAGGGGACCACCTGCTCCCTCCACAGCGCTCTGGGCGGGAAGGCGGCGAGCACAGACACGCAACGGGTGTCCCCGGGATGGTGTGATGGGGGGTCAGGCCCACCGCAGACCCCACACCCATCTCCTCCAGATCACGGGGGACCCTCCACCGGCGGCTGTGGCGAGGAGGAGCCGTGCCCCGGGGAAGGGTGAGGCCGGGCCGGGGCGGAGCGGGCCTTGCGGGCGCCTCCCTTCAGGGGCGGAGCGGTGGCGGCGGCGGAGGCCCCGGCCTGGTGAAAATGGTGCTGTCCGTACCCGTCGCGGCCCCGCTAGGCCTGACCCGGGCCAAAGTTATCCCGGAATAAGGCGGCACGCATGTGCGTCGCCCCGGATGTGAACATGCCGGCCCGGCTCCCCGCTGCCTCCCATCGCTCGGTTCCAGCGGGCGGGCCCAAGCGGGCCGTGCCGAGCCGGGCCGGCGGCCTCACTACCTGAGGGGAAGGAGGGGAGGGAGGGGGGT
>NW_015090921.1:103124-111770 GCF_001431845.1 Calidris pugnax
GGGCCTTCTTCCCGCCGTCCCCCCCACCTTGGGAGCGATGGATTTTCGTGGGAAGAAGTACGAGAGGGGGAGCAACTGGTCGGACCCCGAGGTGGTGGAGCTGCTGCAGCTGTGGGCCGACGAGTCGGTGCAGGTGGAGCTGGAGAGCTGCCTGCGCAACCAGCACGTCTTCAACCACATCGCCGAGGTGCTGAGGGAGAAAGGCATCCACCGGACGGGCGACCAGTGCCGGGAGAAGATCAAGAAGATGAAGCTGGAGTACCGACGGATCAAGGATAACAGCAAAGCCCCGCGGGGCCGACGGAGCTGGAAGTTCTACGAGGTGATGGACAGGGTGCTGACCAGCCGGCCCACCTTGGCCTACGGCTCCCTGAGCGGTGGGGTGATGGCCCAGCAGGTGCTGCAAGGAGGCATGGTGGAGGGCTACCACCACCAGTTCCCCCCCTCGGCCCTGCCCTTCGAACACTCCCAGCACCCCGAGCTGATGGAGATCAAATGCGAGGAGGTGAACTCCGACGAGCACTGCTTGACCCCCGAGCCCCCGCCGCCCGTGTCTTACCAGCAGGGCTCCCCTGAAGAGCACGAGATGGAGAGAGCCTTCTTGGAGAGGGCCCAGAACGACTCTCCCATCTCCAGGGTGGAGATTCCCACTGAAACCAGTGTTTCACCTTCAGGTAGGGATAGCCTTTTACGTTCCGGCGTAAGGTTTCTGCCCGGTTCCCCAAAAAGAGAGGTGATTTCTGGTGCTGAGGTAGACACCTGGTTTTCACACTGACGTCTGGATCCTTATTTTAACACGCCCCCAAAAGCTTTGAAGTAGAAGGCTGGTATCTGCATTCATGGTCTTCTGGTCGTTCCTGTGAATGTATCTTGCAGCAGGGAAATAAAATCTAAAAGTACTGTGTTAGGCTCAATACTGTGTATGGAACCCAAAGGGCTGGGACATCTGCTGTCAGCCAGGCGAGGTGTTTGTGCTAGATTTCTGCATATAAAGCTGACAGTACTTAGTGAAAAAAAACAAAACCCCAAGAGCATTTTTTTTTGGTCTCATTTGAGCATCACCAGGGCTGTCTGTGGTCCTCATGCTGAATTGCATCAGGAGACCCTCTCCTGCCATGGCCACGCTATAAACCTGCAGGTGAAACTTCCCTTGCGTTCTTTCAAGGTGTTTCCCAGATCTAATCTTTTAGGAGGCTCGGCAAGGAAGAATACTTGGGAATAATCACTACCTGGCTTTCTGAGCTATGCGTTAGGACTTGGAAAGAAGATGGTTTTGAAAGTCACTGGCAGGAACATCTAGATTTGCAGGAGATGAGACTCTGACAGCGCAGTGTGGCCGTTGCTTGGCTGCTGCGAAGGGCAGGGTCAGGAAATTGGGGGGATTTCAAACTGATCTAGACCAGGTTGATGGAGGAGCACGGCACGATTGGAAAGAAGAGAGAGGCAACCCAGTGTGAGGTTGACGTCAAGAGGTCAGGACGAAATGCTGTGTTCTCTTCACCAGGGTGGTTGCTCACTTAGCGTGAATGAAATGGATGAAATGCTGTGTTCTCTTCACCGTGGTGGTTGCTCACTTAGCCCCATGGAGGGAATCGACAATCATTAATCAGAGGCTGAGGAGGGAGCTAGGGCTGGGGCTGGCAGCGTAATGGGGTGCCTGGTGTGTGAAGTTAAAAACAAACTTCCAACTAACATGAGATGTACATGAGAGGTTCTACTTGGGTTTTCCCTAAAACCCTGCAGCGGGTCAAAGGACATGAAGTAGGAAGGGCAGGGGAAGGCAGCGCAGCGTGTCCACGCCACTTCACTTGCCCTGTGTTTAATTCCTCTCCCTTCTCTTTACGGATTCACAGGTTTCAGCGAGCCCAACATGGCAAACTCCTCCCAGATCCAGAACGTGGTTCCCCGGCCCGGCTTGTCCGCCTTGCATCGGCTGAGAAAAAAGCGGAAAGGCCAACGGGTGAGGGACCCGCTGGACGATCTCCTGCTGAAGACCCTGACCTCTCAGCGGGCCATGGAAGAGCGCTTTCTGCAGATGGAAGAGCGCCGGTTCCAGCGGGATTTGGAGGTGGAGGAGCGTCGGATGCAACTGGAGCAGCGCCGCTTCGAGCTGGAGCGGGAGCACGAGTTCCGCATGTTCAACGTCTTCACTCAGATGCTCAGCATCCTCAAGCAGAGCTCCTCCTCCTCCTCTTCCTCCTCCGTCGCGGTGCCTCGGGGCTTGGACTTCAACCAGGCGCTCTCTGAGATTGCAGGAATGGCAGGAGGAGGAGGAAGAGACCTGAAAGGGACCAGGGCTCGGCTGCTGGGCGAGAGGAGGGTTGACATGCATGGCTTCTGTCAGCCCAGCGACTTCCAGAGGAGCCCCTACCTCTCTGCTCGCGGCAACGTCGCCAGTATTTTCCGTGGCTCCACGGAGGAAGGGTACAAAGCTTATCACGCCGACAAGTACGATGAAGACAAGAACCCTAACGTGAGTGAGAACCTCAAGGTGTTTTCCTGGTGTTCTTGCTAGGGACAAAAAAAATAAAACACCTTTATCTTTGAGGTTTGCCAACAGGTACGCTAAGAGCGCGGGGTGGTTGTTTGGATCGGCGGGTGACGCTGCTTGTTTGAGGAAAAGAAATAAAAAGTAGCTTTGCAGAGCATCTGTGTATCAAAGGTGAAGGCTGCGTTCAGCCCAGGTTTGCACCCTGTGATTTCTCTATCGGGGAAATAGCAGCCGTAGACTTTGAAAAATAGAATAAATTTGCAGGAAGAGAGCTCCTCTTCCTCCTTTTACCCCGTCTCCTCTGTTGCCCGCGGAAGACCATCTCAGATTATCTGATGATACCTAATTATGGCAGGTGGTGGGTGCAGGAGGTACAACAACTAAGTGGTAGACCTCTTCTTTTCTTTTTTTTTTCAAATTACTTTTAACTAAGGCTCAGCACTGCCTGTGAGTAGCTCATCATACCCCCCTTGTGGCGCAAAGGCTGAGTCTTCCTACTTCACGGCAAATCATTACGGAGCAACAAGTGTAGTAAATAAAAATCATGATTTATATGCAGATGGACTTTTAAATAGATCCCACATTCGGATTCTGACCTACTTGAAACTTTGAAAATATTTTATTATTAGCCCTGGCTTTAGTCACACTGTGTTGGGAGGTGAAAACGAGATTTTTAAGATAGAAGGAAACATTAAAGTTGTGATACAAGGTGGATTATAAAGCACAAACTGCCTCTTGTACCAGCTGTTGTCTATGTAGGAGGCAGCTCTGCAAACAAATGCCTAAAATTGGGCTTCTGCTTTAGTGACATCTTAAATGTACAGTTGCTTAGATTTCCTTTTGCGTTTTTATAAATGGATTTACCCAATGTCTTCCAATAATGAAAATGTGCTTGTAGGTTTGAACTCTTCAAGGTCTACTGTGGTGCTAAATTAGCAGGGCCAGGTCCTGAACCTGGAACTGGAGGGTCCTCTCTCCTGAGGGGAAACATTTAGTCTTTTTAACCACTTTTTCGTGACTGCGTGTTTATGTGGTTTCTGAGCAAATCAGCGGAGTGGAATGGTAAGGACTGATAAAAAAATGCTTTTGGATGAAGAAATGTATCCAAAAGTTTGATTAGAACTGCTGCAGAAGGGTAAACTGCCATTTTCTCAGAGTTGGTTAAATTATTTTTTTTGTAGTTAGATCCATACCAGCAAGTGAGTTCAAGATGAAGTTAAACATATCATGTAAAGAAGCATAAATCATTAGTACATATTCATTTATAAGAAGCCTGGGATATAGATGTAAACACACAAAAGACACGCACAGTGTCTCGAGTTATATATGGTGAAGTTAATGTGAACTGTATTTTGACTTTCCCTTGCTAAGCTTTTTGGAGGCAATTTAGTGAAGTGATGGCTAAGGGGAGGCATGCACATGTTTTATGTGTCTATAAATAATTATTTTATTTTATTTTTTCCTAGGGCATAATAAACTTTGGCACCAGTGAGAATAAACTCTGCTTTGACCTGATGTCTAAGCGGGTGAGTCCTATCCCAAAAAGAAAAAAAATACTGTATTTGCTGTGTAATTCCTCCTTAGTGCTTGCCCTTTCCTAGGGTTATTGCTGTTGCTCAGGTTTCTCTGGTTTTCATCCTGATTTTTATTTTTTTTTAATTTGTTGGAAGTAACTTTTGATTCCAGCTATTTGTACATTTATTGATGCTTTTTTTCCAGGAGGGTAGGAACAAGGGTGTTTTTCTGTTCCTCTTCACAATGGGGTTTGTTTCCCTTTGGGGGAGGTACTTGGCTCGGAAAACCGCATGAAAATAAGATGCATTTCATTAGCTCTTGCTGACAGCAGTTGATTCTATTTCATTTCAAGGATCTTCACAGCTGTCCCTTATAAAGTCACACAATTGGGACACCTGGTTCTGAGTTCACCTGGAAGGTGTGAGGATGAAATCTCTCAAAATCAGAGCGGGTTGGCTGCTGCCAGCGCCGCCAGGGAGAGGCATGAAACTGTTCCACTCAAAAATGAGTAAAAAGTCAAAAAAAACCCCAACAGAACCGTGCCGTAGAGGAATGTTTCTTTGATTTTTTCCTTAAAACCCCTGCCCTGGTGCAGCCCGGGGGGGGCGGGCAGGCGGTGGTATCTCCTGCCTGAAGCTGCCTGCGGGGAGGGAAAGGGGGCTCAGGCTGGGCCAGTCGGTCTCTGCGGTTTTGAAGTGCGTGGTTGCTCCCTTTCCAACCGGTTCCCAGCCTCAAAATGTTCCTTGTTTTATTTCTGCCTGCCACTCCACTGCCTCGGGGGGACGCTACCCCGCCGCTCCGCCTTCCAGCTAAAAGAACAGGTAAGGCAGAGCTGCCACCTAGCACGGAAAAAGGTGCCTTTCGAGGTGGTACCTTCCTTCCTTCGCTGTCCTTTCCCCTTCAAACTAACCCCAGGAGTGCAGGGGGAGGTGGTAGTCAGCCACGCGGTCTCAATTAGGCTTATTATGAAAACGAGTGAAGGCTTTGTGGGCTGTAGTGAGAGGAGGAGGAGATGGTTGCCAGCTTCTCAGTGGTGGCAGCCCTGTGGATGCACCAGCTGGGATTGCAGGCAAATAATTAGTTGGGGCAATAACTGCTTAACTCTTTCTGCTGAGTAAAAGCAACGTATCAGATTCCTGTCTTCAACTTTTGACCCCTAAACTAGAGAATATTTTGTGGCGTGAGATCTCGGTTGGTCTTCCTTTCGTTTGGCCCATCTGGTTTCCTTCACCCTTAATGAATTACTTTTAAGGGTTATCCTCTTTATTATTGTATAGTCCTTTCTGGCCACGTCTGCTGATGTGTTTTATGTTGCATTCTCTAGAGAAGTTTTAGGAGAGAGATCTAAGGAGGCACAGTTCTGTGCTACGTAGGCTTCAAGAACATCTACAGCTGACTAAAGGAACTTTAATCCTTTAATACCAGGTTGTAATTCTGCATGGGATAAGGACAGTGTCTTTAAACTCCAGAGCTTGGCACCAGTTATTAAAACACCGATGCAGAGTGTTGTGGTTTTGTTATTATGTGAGAAACTTTCACGCTGCATGTTGAATTCCCCTTCTTCCCTGCACTATCACCTACTTGTTGTGTCTCCCCACTCTCACCTTTTTTTTTTAATATTAACTCATAGATTTGGTTGCTGTGAAATATTTGGAAGGTATATTGTACATAATATTCGTTTATTCCCTTTTTGTTAATGTAAAATGTCCTCTCTGCTTGTATCACCACCGTGCTTTCCCTTCCAACTTCATAGAACTGGATTATGTGAAACCCTGATACTTACAACCTCAAAAATATTTAGCTAAAAGTAGTGCGGTCACTTTATCTAAATATAAGCATTAAGAAGGGCTCCACAGTTCAGGTGAATCTGTCTTGGAGATCAGAATTAACTCTTAATAAGGAACAAAGTGCCTGCCTCGGGGAAGAATTATCAAGAAGATAATTTCATTTTTCTTCTCTCTTTTGAAAGCTCCCGTTACGCTTTAACACTTATCAAAACTTATCAGAATTATAGATCTGAAGGAGCTGCAGTAACTTGGAACTGAGGCATAAATGAAAGCTAAAAATCGTTTAAAAATAAACCTATCACAGGTTTATTAGAGAAAATAGTGACTGTGATTCAAAATCCTTCCTGTCTCTTTCCGACAGGCTAGACCTGAGCTTTCACAATTGGGACTTGCTTCCTGTGGTCCTCAGGGCTTGGCCAAGGCGCTCCTTGGGCCCCTTTGGGTTGCCTCATTGGCTGAGAAAGTCTTCTGGAGGCAGCTTGGTTACGGGCATCGTGTGTGTTGCCCGTTCTGCCTCCTCCTTGTAGATCTCCCCAGCGAAGTTTTGGCTGCGATAACTCAACAGGAGCCTGTAGTCACTCAAACCAGAGTTATCGCTGAGCCGTTTGCTGACCCTTTGCTTCTCCAAGCTGCAGTCCTGTTTTTTTTTTGGTGGTCGGTGGCTTTCTCAATCCAGTTTTAGAGCTGTTGAAGTCGCACATGTGTGTGTGTGTGTGTGTAGGTACGTGCCTGCACGTGGATCCCATCCATCTCCGTGTTTCCCATCTCTGTGATTGTGCTTTTAATGGTTCTTCTGCTTGCTCCCAGCTGACACAGACCGATATGAATCTGATGGAGCCTCCCCTGCTTCAGTATCCAGACTGGAAGGGACACATGTTGTAAGTCTTCTCTTTTCTCTAATTCTTCCTTTTCTGACTCTTTCTCTGACGAGCAGAATGGAGGAATGTAAACTGCTTCTGCTACACTCACTACTCAAAAGTTTTCTAGCCCGTTTAATCATCCTTCTCATTGCAAAACTGTAAATTAGCTGCCCCGCCAAAATCCTTTTCTGTGAGGGAAGGTGTGAGTTTTCTAAAGTAAACACAGTTTTCAAAGCACTGTGTACATTCACAAATCGGGTAACTCCAAGCGGTTCTTTGAAACAGCCTGGGGACTTTAATCCTGTTCTTCTGTGCCTTGATTAAATAGAATCATAGAATCTCATCAGAATCTCATCAGAAATCTCATCAGAAATGTTCTAGACGTTCTCCGTGACGCCTTTGCCCTGTGTAAAAGTCATGTCTGTGGCACGGGCCTGAGCTATCCTCTTATTCTAGCTGTTTTCACCGGACTTTGCTGTTGCCCTGGCTTTATTTTCCCGAGACGTGGAGCTGGGGGAAGCCCAGCCTCTTGCAGAATAAGCTGAATCAATATTTGCTTTTGTGTCTTTCTCAGTTTACGGGAGGAAGTGGCTCGATTTTTGACCTATTACTGCAAGGCCCCTGCACCTCTTAAGGCAGAAAATGTGGGTAACCCACTTTCCATTGGTGTTTTTTTCGAATGTATTGCCGTTTGTTGTCAAACACTTTCATCCTTTTTTTTTTTTTTTAATTTAAAAACAAATGATTTAGTACGATGACAGCCTTTTATCATGTGAATGAGCTTGATTCATAGCCATTTCAGCAGCTTTTGATGCACGTTTGGGCCCAAATGCTTCAGGTTTCTTGTATATTTGCGTCGTGCTGTGCTTTTGCTAGTGCTCTCGGCGGGGCTTTGTGTTGTCACCTCCTCCTTCAGCTCCAGGACCTACTGTGCCTGTCCAGCCACCCAGCCTCCACAAAGAGCACCCAGTGTTTCAGTCAAGCTTAGTTTCATCCCGTTCTGCTCTTACCTCTCAGGGCAAAAATCTGTAATTAAGCCAAGAGGTGGTTTAGTCTGTGCAAACAGACCCTTTCCAGGCTTTGCAGCAGTGATGTCAGGAAGGTATCAAGCCCCTGGGTCTCTGCAGGACTTGCTGGCTTGGGAGGGATGCAGGGACTGGGGACCCCTGGCTCTGCTGAGGGCAGGGGGAGCTGGTGCAGCAAAATGGTTTTTTTTGGCTGCAATAATTCAGCAAAAACCCCTCTTTCACAAGGCAAAGTTACCAGCAATCACTTTGCTGGTCCCTGCTCCTCCAAGGCAGCAGGTTCTGCCTGATACTTGGATGGAAACTCTTCTACAAGGAGTCAAACCCGCTCCTTTATGAGATGGTGTTTTCCACTTCTGTCCAAATTCAGCAGAAGGTCAGATAACACGTATTAGGTGATGAAAAGGAGTTTGCTTTTCTAGCAGTTCAGAACTGCTCCCCAGTTTTTTCTCTACTTTCAAGCCTACTCTTTTTCTGAAGTGCTTGTTAGAATCAAGAACGGCGCTGGGACAAAGGGTCTCTGAAACAAAGAACAGGACTAAAAGTATTTCTGGTAAAAGTGGGATTTTGGCAGGAAAAATCTGGGGATGTCCATGCTAGGGAATTGGGGAGAAAATATATGCCAGTGCTATGGTCAAAAATGATTATTTTATAGCGTTGTCTTGCTATGGATGGATTTATCACTGGCCTCTCTCTTTCTTCTGTAGGTGATTGTTTTAAATGGCTGTGGCTCGCTGTTTTCTGCGTTAGCTACAGTCCTTTGTGATCCAGGGGGTAAGTGGATGGTTGGAAGATGTTTTTTAATGTTCGTTTTTGCTGGTAAATAAGGTGTTACTCCATTGAAATACCGTTTGATGGGAATGAAGGAGCGGAATTGACATCGGCCTGTTGGAAACTTTTTGTTTGCTGCGCGATGGGCCCAGACCAACGGGATGAGGTTAAACAAGGCCAAGTGCAAGGTCCTGCCA
>NW_015090921.1:112305-137096 GCF_001431845.1 Calidris pugnax
TTATGTGTCTATAAATAATTATTTTATTTTATTTTTTCCTAGGGCATAATAAACTTTGGCACCAGTGAGAATAAACTCTGCTTTGACCTGATGTCTAAGCGGGTGAGTCCTATCCCAAAAAGAAAAAAAATACTGTATTTGCTGTGTAATTCCTCCTTAGTGCTTGCCCTTTCCTAGGGTTATTGCTGTTGCTCAGGTTTCTCTGGTTTTCATCCTGATTTTTATTTTTTTTTAATTTGTTGGAAGTAACTTTTGATTCCAGCTATTTGTACATTTATTGATGCTTTTTTTCCAGGAGGGTAGGAACAAGGGTGTTTTTCTGTTCCTCTTCACAATGGGGTTTGTTTCCCTTTGGGGGAGGTACTTGGCTCGGAAAACCGCATGAAAATAAGATGCATTTCATTAGCTCTTGCTGACAGCAGTTGATTCTATTTCATTTCAAGGATCTTCACAGCTGTCCCTTATAAAGTCACACAATTGGGACACCTGGTTCTGAGTTCACCTGGAAGGTGTGAGGATGAAATCTCTCAAAATCAGAGCGGGTTGGCTGCTGCCAGCGCCGCCAGGGAGAGGCATGAAACTGTTCCACTCAAAAATGAGTAAAAAGTCAAAAAAAACCCCAACAGAACCGTGCCGTAGAGGAATGTTTCTTTGATTTTTTCCTTAAAACCCCTGCCCTGGTGCAGCCCGGGGGGGGCGGGCAGGCGGTGGTATCTCCTGCCTGAAGCTGCCTGCGGGGAGGGAAAGGGGGCTCAGGCTGGGCCAGTCGGTCTCTGCGGTTTTGAAGTGCGTGGTTGCTCCCTTTCCAACCGGTTCCCAGCCTCAAAATGTTCCTTGTTTTATTTCTGCCTGCCACTCCACTGCCTCGGGGGGACGCTACCCCGCCGCTCCGCCTTCCAGCTAAAAGAACAGGTAAGGCAGAGCTGCCACCTAGCACGGAAAAAGGTGCCTTTCGAGGTGGTACCTTCCTTCCTTCGCTGTCCTTTCCCCTTCAAACTAACCCCAGGAGTGCAGGGGGAGGTGGTAGTCAGCCACGCGGTCTCAATTAGGCTTATTATGAAAACGAGTGAAGGCTTTGTGGGCTGTAGTGAGAGGAGGAGGAGATGGTTGCCAGCTTCTCAGTGGTGGCAGCCCTGTGGATGCACCAGCTGGGATTGCAGGCAAATAATTAGTTGGGGCAATAACTGCTTAACTCTTTCTGCTGAGTAAAAGCAACGTATCAGATTCCTGTCTTCAACTTTTGACCCCTAAACTAGAGAATATTTTGTGGCGTGAGATCTCGGTTGGTCTTCCTTTCGTTTGGCCCATCTGGTTTCCTTCACCCTTAATGAATTACTTTTAAGGGTTATCCTCTTTATTATTGTATAGTCCTTTCTGGCCACGTCTGCTGATGTGTTTTATGTTGCATTCTCTAGAGAAGTTTTAGGAGAGAGATCTAAGGAGGCACAGTTCTGTGCTACGTAGGCTTCAAGAACATCTACAGCTGACTAAAGGAACTTTAATCCTTTAATACCAGGTTGTAATTCTGCATGGGATAAGGACAGTGTCTTTAAACTCCAGAGCTTGGCACCAGTTATTAAAACACCGATGCAGAGTGTTGTGGTTTTGTTATTATGTGAGAAACTTTCACGCTGCATGTTGAATTCCCCTTCTTCCCTGCACTATCACCTACTTGTTGTGTCTCCCCACTCTCACCTTTTTTTTTTAATATTAACTCATAGATTTGGTTGCTGTGAAATATTTGGAAGGTATATTGTACATAATATTCGTTTATTCCCTTTTTGTTAATGTAAAATGTCCTCTCTGCTTGTATCACCACCGTGCTTTCCCTTCCAACTTCATAGAACTGGATTATGTGAAACCCTGATACTTACAACCTCAAAAATATTTAGCTAAAAGTAGTGCGGTCACTTTATCTAAATATAAGCATTAAGAAGGGCTCCACAGTTCAGGTGAATCTGTCTTGGAGATCAGAATTAACTCTTAATAAGGAACAAAGTGCCTGCCTCGGGGAAGAATTATCAAGAAGATAATTTCATTTTTCTTCTCTCTTTTGAAAGCTCCCGTTACGCTTTAACACTTATCAAAACTTATCAGAATTATAGATCTGAAGGAGCTGCAGTAACTTGGAACTGAGGCATAAATGAAAGCTAAAAATCGTTTAAAAATAAACCTATCACAGGTTTATTAGAGAAAATAGTGACTGTGATTCAAAATCCTTCCTGTCTCTTTCCGACAAGCTAGACCTGAGCTTTCACAATTGGGACTTGCTTCCTGTGGTCCTCAGGGCTTGGCCAAAGTGCTCCTTGGGCCCCTTTGGGTTGCCTCATTGGCTGAGAAAGTCTTCTGGAGGCAGCTTGGTTACGGGCATCGTGTGTGTTGCCCGTTCTGCCTCCTCCTTGTAGATCTCCCCAGCGAAGTTTTGGCTGCGATAACTCAACAGGAGCCTGTAGTCACTCAAACCAGAGTTATCGCTGAGCCGTTTGCTGACCCTTTGCTTCTCCAAGCTGCAGTCCTGTTTTTTTTTTGGTGGTCGGTGGCTTTCTCAATCCAGTTTTAGAGCTGTTGAAGTCACACGTGTGTGTGTGTGTGTGTGTAGGTACGTGCCTGCACGTGGATCCCATCCATCTCCGTGTTTCCCATCTCTGTGATTGTGCTTTTAATGGTTCTTCTGCTTGCTCCCAGCTGACACAGACCGATATGAATCTGATGGAGCCTCCCCTGCTTCAGTATCCAGACTGGAAGGGACACATGTTGTAAGTCTTCTCTTTTCTCTAATTCTTCCTTTTCTGACTCTTTCTCTGACAAGCAGAATGGAGGAATGTAAACTGCTTCTGCTACACTCACTACTCAAAAGTTTTCTAGCCCGTTTAATCATCCTTCTCATTGCAAAACTGTAAATTAGCTGCCCCGCCAAAATCCTTTTCTGTGAGGGAAGGTGTGAGTTTTCTAAAGCAAACACAGTTTTCAAAGCACTGTGTACATTCACAAATCGGGTAACTCCAAGCGGTTCTTTGAAACAGCCTGGGGACTTTAATCCTGTTCTTCTGTGCCTTGATTAAATAGAATCATAGAATCTCATCAGAATCTCATCAGAAATCTCATCAGAAATGTTCTAGACGTTCTCCGTGACGCCTTTGCCCTGTGTAAAAGTCATGTCTGTGGCACGGGCCTGAGCTATCCTCTTATTCTAGCTGTTTTCACCGGACTTTGCTGTTGCCCTGGCTTTATTTTCCCGAGACGTGGAGCTGGGGGAAGCCCAGCCTCTTGCAGAATAAGCTGAATCAATATTTGCTTTTGTGTCTTTCTCAGTTTACGGGAGGAAGTGGCTCGATTTTTGACCTATTACTGCAAGGCCCCTGCACCTCTTAAGGCAGAAAATGTGGGTAACCCACTTTCCATTGGTGTTTTTTTCGAATGTATTGCCGTTTGTTGTCAAACACTTTCATCCTTTTTTTTATTATTATTTAAAAACAAATGATTTAGTACGATGACAGCCTTTTATCATGTGAATGAGCTTGATTCATAGCCATTTCAGCAGCTTTTGATGCACGTTTTGGCCCAAATGCTTCAGGTTTCTTGTATATTTGCGTCGTGCTGTGCTTTTGCTAGTGCTCTCGGCGGGGCTTTGTGTTGTCACCTCCTCCTTCAGCTCCAGGACCTACTGTGCCTGTCCAGCCACCCAGCCTCCACAAAGAGCACCCAGTGTTTCAGTCAAGCTTAGTTTCATCCCGTTCTGCTCTTACCTCTCAGGGCAAAAATCTGTAATTAAGCCAAGAGGTGGTTTAGTCTGTGCAAACAGACCTTTTCCAGGCTTTGCAGCAGTGATGTCAGGAAGGTATCAAGCCCCTGGGTCTCTGCAGGACTTGCTGGCTTGGGAGGGATGCAGGGACTGGGGACTCCTGGCTCTGCTGAGGGCAGGGGGAGCTGGTGCAGCAAAATGGGGTTTTTTGGCTGCAATAATTCAGCAGAAACCCCTCTTTCACGAAGCAAAGTTACCAGCAATCACTTTGCTGGTCCCTGCTCCTCCAAGGCAGCAGGTTCTGCCTGATACTTGGATGGAAACTCTTCTACAAGGAGTCAAACCCGCTCCTTTATGAGATGGTGTTTTCCACTTCTGTCCAAATTCAGCAGAAGGTCAGATAACACGTATTAGGTGATGAAAAGGAGTTTGCTTTTCTAGCAGTTCAGAACTGCTCCCCAGTTTTTTCTCTACTTTCAAGCCTACTCTTTTTCTGAAGTGCTTGTTAGAATCAAGAACGGCGCTGGGACAAAGGGTCTCTGAAACAAAGAACAGGACTAAAAGTATTTCTGGTAAAAGTGGGATTTTGGCAGGAAAAATCTGGGGATGTCCATGCTAGGGAATTGGGGAGAAAATATATGCCAGTGCTATGGTCAAAAATGATTATTTTATAGCGTTGTCTTGCTATGGATGGATTTATCACTGCCCTCTCTCTTTCTTCTGTAGGTGATTGTTTTAAATGGCTGTGGCTCGCTGTTTTCTGCGTTAGCTACAGTCCTTTGTGATCCAGGGGGTAAGTGGATGGTTGGAAGATGTTTTTTAATGTTCGTTTTTGCTGGTAAATAAGGTGTTACTCCATTGAAATACCGTTTGATGGGAATGAAGGAGCGGAATTGACATCGGCCTGTTGGAAAGTTTTTGTTTCCTGCGAGATGGGCCGAGACCAACGGGATGAGGTTCAACAAGGCCAAGTGCCAAGTCCTGCCCTTGGGTCACACCAACCCCCTGCAGCGCTACAGGCTGGGGGCAGAGTGGCTGGAGCTGCCTGGCAGAAAAGGACCTGGGGGTGTTGGTCGACTGTTGGCTGAAGATGAGCCAGCAGTGTGCCCAGGTGGCCAAGAAGGCCACCAGCATCCTGGCCTGTGTCAGGAACAGCGTGGGGAGTAGGGCCCGAGAGGTGATTGTCCCCCTGTACTGGGCACTGGTGAGGCCTCACCTTGAGTACTGTGTCCAGTTTTGGGCCCCCTACCATAAAAAAGACATTGAGGTGCTGGAGCGGGTCCAGAGAAGGGCAACAAAGCTGGTGAGGGGTCTGGAGAATAAGTCTTATGAGGAGAGGCTGAGGGAGCTGGGGTTATTCAGCCTGGAGAAGAGGAGGCTGAGGGGAGACCTTATTGCTCTCTACAACTACCTCAAAGGAGGGTGTAGAGAGGTGGGGGTCGGTCTCTTTTCTCAAGTCACAGGCAACAGGACAAGAGGAAATGGCCTAGAGTGACACCAGGGGAGGTTCAGGCTGGATATTAGGAAAAATTTTTTAACTGAAAGGGTTCTCAGCCCTTGGAATGGGCTGCCCAGGGAGGTGGTTGAGGCACCATCCCTGGAGGTGTTCAAAAGACGGGTTGATGTAGTGCTGGGAGGTCTGGTTTAGTGATGATGCTTCTTGTTTGTTGTGTGAGTGTCTATTTTTGTCAAAGTTAGGTTGACGGTTGGACAAGATGATCTTTAAGGTCCCTTCCAACCTAGAAGATTCTGTGATTCTGAGATTGTGCTGTGAAATTCATCATCCCCATGGTCTGCAGATGCCATGCACTCACACTTGGTGTCCCACCCCGTCTGCCTTCACTGTTTTCATGATGCCCTCTTTTAGTTTGTCAGGCTAAATGTGGGCTATACTCACGTTTACCTGGGTTCTTGCAGAAGACTAAAGAAATTAATGTAGAAATAAAGTGGAGGAAAAAGCAGTGACGTTAGAGTGTTTCCAGGGGGGCACAGCTGTAAAAAAGCTCTCACATTTAGCTGCAGCACATTAGAAGAGAGAGAAGGAGTGTGATCTGTTGGTAACCAATTTTGTTTTCCTCGGTTCCAGAAGCTGTTCTGATTGCTACTCCCTTTTACGGTGGTATCACCCAGAGTGTCTTCCTCTATGGTAATGTCAAGCTGGTGTATGCCTATTTAGACAGTAAGGTAAGATCTGAGGGGAGGGAATACCCACCTCTGTAGTTAAAAAATAATTGAGACTGGAAAGTGCTGGGCTTTGGAAATCTCTGAAGGCAGTCTTCAGAGCAAGGGTAGGCTGCAGCCCGTGGGCATTTTCCCAATTTATTGCTGGGAAACTGGGCACATAATCTGCAAGAACGTTGTTCGAGACCATAAATCTGGATTCCAGTCTTGCCCTTTTCTTGTATCTTACTCCCAATAACGGCTCTTGAGAGGAAAAAAAATGGGCATTTTGCGCCTTGGAGACAGAAGTATGTACTGTCCTACTAAAGATGGTCCCAGGGGTGGAAGAGCAGATGGAGATCTGGCATTGTTTTAGCTGTTCAAGGATAACCAGAGAATTCTGTGTGTGTGGCCAGTCTATGATGAACATTTCTTTGATTTTATTTATTTATTTATTCTCTCTGTAGTGTAAAAGGGTAAGAAGATGGATGCTAGGTCGTTATTGTTGGGTTTTTATTTTCTTTTGGGGGAACGTTCCGCAGGGGACTGGCTCAAGGCAGACTCTATTGAAATAACTTGGCCTTTTTTATCTTCGTGGTGTCTTTCAGATTACTGGAACAAGCACTCGGCCTTTTCAGCTCACAGTGGAGAAACTGGAAAAGGCCTTGCAGGATGCCCGGGCAGAGGTGAGAGCAGTTGAGCTTCCTATTACCAGTTAAGACTATAATATATTTGAGACAAGAGGTACCAGGAGGGGCCTGAAGATCAAAACATTTTCAAAACCTGGCTTTCTGGTTGTCCTTGTAGAGCTGAGGCTGCTTGCAAACTCAGGGGTGCTCTTAGGGGGAATCCCCCCCACTGTTGTGTCTGCCCAGTTTTGGTCACAGCAGAAAGGATAAACCAGGAGTACCAGGTCATTCCCAAAGTGCCAGGACCCATTCATTTCACACCAACCAAAATCTACTTGGGCATGCACCAAAAAAGCAGGGACTGCTCAGGGTTTGTCCTTCAGGATGGCCAGCTGGGTTACCCCAAAACTGCACTGCACAGTGGTCCGGATGAACCTGGCTAAGCCCACCAAGAGTTTTAGCAGGAGGGAGAGAGGTGCAAATCTTGAGGATAAAAGCAGATGAGTATCAGCTTTCTGAAGAGTTAGTTTGTAAGTTTTGGCATTGCCCTGTATATATTTTGCTGCATCATTAGGTCATTACCAGCTCTGACACCTCCAGCCAAGTGTGCTTTAAATGAGAACAGTTTGCATCCACCTAGCTCAAATTCCTATCTTTCTTGCCTCAATCACGGGCAGTCTTCAGTAATTTGTTACTTCCTGATTATTGATACAGCTCAGAGGAAGTTCTCTTCCATGCTGAAGAGAACTTTCACCAAAAGAGTTACCAAGCCTTGGAACGGGCTACCCAGGGCAGCGGTGGAGTCGCCGTCCCTGGAGGTATTTAAAGCTGGGCAGACGTGGTGCTGAGGGACATGGGTTAGTGGTGGCTTTTTTATCAGTGTTGAGTTGATGGTTGGACTCTGATCTTAAAGGTCCCTTCCAACCTAGAGAATTCTATGTTTCTCTGATTCTAAGCTTTGAGGTGCAAAGTCTTGCTGGAAGATTAAGGGGAATCTCATCTCACTCACTGCTCCAGTAGAGGGACTGAAAATTCATCCCATGAATCCCACTCTCTTAATACTGCATTATTTGTGTTCTGCAGGGTGTCACTGTAAGGGCCTTAATTCTTCTGAATCCCCAAAATCCCCTTGGGGACATCTACTCCTTGTCAGAGCTACGGGATTACCTGGAATTTGCTAAAAGGTATGTCAGTTTGGAAGGCTGAGGCATCCTGAGTCGATACAGCTTCCAGAATCTGGTGGACCACTTGCTGTCCCTAAATTTATCTGCTAATATCTTTTAAGTCAGGCAAACAGTCTGTTCTTCACACACAGCGGTAGGTTTAGGAGAGGAGAGGGAATCCTGGGGACAAGGGAACACGGACCATGAAGTCGTCTGGAATGGCAAAGCAATTTGCATCAAGGAATGCAAATTTTATTTGTTGGTAGTCCTAGAAAACACTGTGCTTCTCTGGTAGGAAGCTGAATTCCTTTCCTCTCAGTTTCTCTGTATGTGCAAAGACAAAGAAATATATGAATATGGGTTCCCAGGCTCTTTGTGGATCATGGATGCTCTCTGAGATTGGGAATCTGTGAGATTCTGAGTGGATGATGATACAGCTTGTTCTAGACAGGTAGTACATGCAGGAGTTAATCTTCCCCACTGCATTGGAAATGACTAAATTTTTATCTCCTTCTATGGTTGCCGGGGCTGACAGGTGGATATATCTCAGATTGCTTCAATGTACACTTAATTATTCTTGTCTGATGGACGAGAAGCTCAACACAAGCTGGCAACGTGCACTGGCAGCCCAGAAACACAACCCCATCCTGGGCTGCATCCCCAGCAGCGTGGCCAGCAGGGCCAGGGGGGGATTCTCCCCCTCTGCTCCGCTCTGGGGAGACCCCACCTGGAGCTCTGTGTCCAGCTCTGGAGTCCTCAGCACAGGAAGGACATGGACCTGTTGGAACGGGGCCAGAGGAGGCCACAGAGATGTTCTGAGGGCTGGAGCCCCTCTGCTGTGAGGACAGGCTGAGAGAGTTGGGGGGGTTCAGCCTGGAGAAGAGAAGGCTCCAGGGAGACCTTAGAGCCCCTTCCAGTCCCTCAAGGGGCTCCAGGAGAGATGGGGAGGGACTCTGGATCAGGGAGGGGAGCCACAGGATGAGGGGAGAATGGTTTTAAACTGAAAGAGGGGAGGTCTAGATGAGATCTCAGGAAGCAATTCTTTGGTGTGAGGGTGGTGAGAGCCTGGCCCAGGTTGCCCAGAGAAGCTGTGGCTGCCCCATCCCTGGAGGGGTTCAAGGCCAGGCTGGATGGGGCTTGGAGCAACCTGGTCTGGTGGGAGGTGTCCCTGCCCAGGGCAGGGGGTTGGAACTGGATGATCTTTAAGGTCCCTTCCAACTCGAACCGTTCTGTGATTCTATAATAGACCTTCTGAGTCGTGAAAAAAATGCTTTACTTCTGCAAAATTTGGTGTCCCTCTTCTTGGTATAAAGCGAGGCCTGTATTTATCTCTGCTTCTCTCTCTCTAACCGGGAGCAGCCTTCTTTCCTAACCTCCCCGTTTTGTCCCTTTGCAGGCATGAACTGCATGTGATAGTAGATGAGATCTACATGCTGTCAGTTTTTGACGACTCAGCCACGTTTCACAGTGTCCTAGGCATGGACAGGTAAAATCAGCTCCTACTTCCCTGGCCACCTTCCAGTGACAGTTCAACATGATGCCCTTGCTGAGAACTTGTGACTGGAAGTTAAGTCATGAGCTCGCAAATTCTGAATCTGCCTTACACTGATTTCTCTTTTTTTTTCTTTTTTTTTTGGTAATTGCTGAACAGCAAATGCATTTGGTCGAGCCCAATCTTACAAGTTAAAATGGTAGTTAGTTTTCTGTCGTGGTGGACTTTTCCATGGGCCCTTTGGTATTTGCTTGTGGCCGCCTCCAAAACTGGAAACAGATGTTTTGTTTGTTGAGAGCGAGACTTTTCTTCCTTCCTAAACATTTTTACCTCTTTTCCACGTTTCTGTTAATGCCTGGTAAAGACTTTCTGTTGCTGTTTACTTTCTTTTTTTTTTTTTAATACAGTAGTCCTGGCTCGCAGTGTTATTACACACTGGAGAATGGGTTTTATTAGGTATTGATTTAATGAGAGGGGAAAACTTTTCCAAAAAAGTTGAAAAAAACTTTTAAAAAAACAAGAATTTGATCTCCTTCTGAAAAATATTAGGGTTTCAAAGGTAGAAAATTACTTTCAATTCTTGGAAAATACGTTGGCACAGCCCTAATTTCTAGCGTTGTGTGTATGAGCTTGATACCTGCAGGAAACCCACATGTGAAATACAGCACTTGCAAGTGTCTGTAAATCTGAAGTATTTAAAAATTGTGTCTAAAACTAGTTCTGGGGAGTTCCTAGCTTCTAAAATGAGGTGGGATTTGGGCTTTCCCTCCCTGACTGATGTTCCCAGCTGCACCATTTGCCGCTGTGTAACGCGCTGCCTCTCTGTTTCTGCGATGCTGCACTGGTGATCCAAAAAGCCCCAGCGCCCATGACACTAACTGCCCGTCTGCATCCTTCTACATACAGATTGCCTGATCCCCAGAGGACCCATGTGATGTGGGGAATAAGCAAGGTGGGTGCTGGTTGCCATCCTGGCTCCCTGCCTTGGGAGGGCTGGCCTGGCATCCTTGGGTCCCTCGTGCTGGAAAGAAGGCGGCGGTGATAAGAGAGTCCCCGGTCTTCCTGGGTGATAAAGTAGCCTCTCTCTGTGTCTCCTGCAGGATTTTGCTGTCTCTGGGATTCGTTTTGGTACTTTATACACAGAGAACCAAGATGTTGCTAACGCGGTGGGTTCTTTGTGTTATTTCCACGGGGTTTGTGGGCCTGTCCAGCACAAAGTTGCCCAGCTGCTCAGAGACAGAGGTGAGTCGGTAGCTCCGTGTCTTGTCCCCTGCTCTTCCGTGGGTCTTGGGACCTGTGCTTTCCCAAGTGGTTTCCTGGTTGAGGTTCAACAAGGCCAAGTGCCAAGTCCTGCACTTCGGTCACACCAACCCCCTGCAGCGCTCCAGGCTGGGGGCAGAGTGGCTGGAGCTGCCTGGCAGAAAAGGACCTGGGGGTGTTGGTCAACAGTCGGCTGAACAGGAGCCAGCAGTGTGCCCAGGTGGCCAAGAAGGCCACCAGCATCCTGGCCTGTGTCAGGAGCAGTGTGGGGAGTAGGGCCCGAGAGGTGATTGTCCCCCTGTACTGGGCACTGGTGGGGCCTCACCTTGAGTCCTGTGTCCAGTTTTGGGCCCCCTACCATAAAAAAGACATCGAGGTGCTGGAGCGGGTCCAGAGAAGGGCGACAAAGATGGTGATGAGGGGTCTGGAGAGTAAGTCTTATGAGGAGAGGCTGAGGGAGCTGGGGTTATTCAGCCTGGAGAAGAGGAGGCTGAGGGGAGACCTTATTGCTCTCTCCAACTCCCTGAAAGGAGGGTGTAGAGAGGTGGGGGTTGGTCTCTTTTCTCAAGTCACAGGTGACAGGACAAGAGGAAATGGCCTCAAGTTGCGCCAGGGGAGGTTCAGGCTGGATATTAGGAAAAATTTTTTCCCCGAAAGGGTTCTCAGGCATTGGAATGGGCTGCCCAGGGAGGTGGTTGAGGCCCCATCCCTGGAGGTGTTCAAAAGACGGGTTGATGTGGTGCTGGGAGGTATGGTTTAGTGATGATGCTCCTTGTTTGTTGTGTGGGTGTCTATTTTTGTCAGTTAGGTTGATGGTTGGACAAGATGATCTTTAAGGTCCCTTCCAACCTAGAAGATTCTGTGATTCTCTGTGATTCTGTGATTCTGGTTGTAAAGCTTAATTAACGGTCTCCTGCAATCCTGGAGCTGCCAGTGTAACGCAAGGCTGACAGTTCTACAGAAAAGGACCGTTTCTGCCGAGCTCCTGATCAGCAGAATTAGAGGAGCGGCTTTGAAGAAGTGTGGTGGCTTTTTGTATAGAAATAGCCAGCGTTGGGTAGAACCAGCTGAGCAGAAACAAGGACTTCAGGCTTGTGGGATGAGGGAAATGGAAGTGGATTTTTAGCTTTGCCCCAGACGGAGCGCTGACGGTCCACAACAGCTAAGAGCTATGAATGTAGGGAAACATCCTCAGGAAAGGGAAGGAGAGACCCCACCTCGAGTGCTGTGTCCAGTTTTGGGCCCCTCACCACAAAAAAGACATCGAGGTGCTGGAGTGTGTCCAGAGAAGGGCAACAAAGCTGGTGAGGGGTCTGGAGCACAAGTCTTGTGAGGAGAGGCTGAGGGAGCTGGGGGTGTTCAGCCTGGAGAAAAGGAGACTGAGGGGAGACCTTCTGGCTCTCTCCAACTCCCTGAAAGGAGGGTGTAGCCAGGGGGGGTTGGTCTCTTCTCCCAAGGAACAGGCGACAGGACAAAGGGTAATGGGTTCAAGCTGCGCCAGGGGAGGTTTAGACTGGACATTAGGAAACAATTTTTCACAGAGAGAGTGGTCGGGCATTGGAACAGGCTGCCCAGGGAGGGGGTTGAGTCCCCATCCCTGGATGTGTTTAAGGGACGTTTAGATGTGGCACTGAGGGATATGGTGTAGGGGAGGACTTTAGAGTAGGGTAGATGGTTGGACTCAATGATCCCGAGGGTCTCTTCCAGCCTAGATGATTCTATGATATTCTTCTGGACAGATGTGAAACTGCTAAATAGTTCTTCTTGCTCCTCTGTTTGCTGTTTGGGGAACCAGAAAACGATAAAAGAAGGGTGAAAATAGGAAAAGGCACCATGAGTGAGCGCTTTGGAAACTTGAACAGATCTGAATTCTTTCTCAGTTTGTGATGGTTTTTTTTTTAATTTTTTTTTTTTCCCCCCTTTATCTTCTCCTTCTGGTCAGACTGGATCAACCAGGTGTACCTGAGGGCCAACCGTGCCCGCCTAAAAGCTGCCCACACGTATGTGACGGAGGAGCTGAAGACACTGGGGGTTCCTTTTCTCCACCGCAACGCGGGCTTCTTTGTCTGGATTGATTTCCGAAAGGTTGGTGCTCCCAGGGGGGGCTGAGGGCAGGCACTGGGTGCAGCTGCCTCTAGAGGAAAGTTTAACCTCCTGAAAAGGGTTTTTTGTTTGAACCAATCTGTTCTCTGATGAGCAGAGGGAAGGGCTGCCTGGTTATTTCCCTCCGTTCTTTCCCTTCCCTCTGTCTGTGCATTTCCCTCTTTGCAGGAATCTCACTGCTCTCAAGCCACTTCCCTCCCCATTTCTTCCTTTCTCTCACAACTGCTGGGCTTCAGAGGTAAAAGGTGTCTCCCCTGGCCTTTGCAGACCTCATGGGAATCACAAGTTCATGAGGATCTCAGCGAGGTAGCCTCTGTGTTACTAACCTCTGGCCCTTCTGCTGCCTCTCCTAGTACCTTAAGACAGGCACGTTTGAGGAGGAGATGCTGCTCTGGAGGCGTTTTCTGGACAACAAGGTCCTCCTGTCCTGTGGTAAAGCCTTTGAGTGCAGTGAACCTGGATGGTTCCGCATCATCTTTGCTGACAAGACCCACCGGCTCCAGTTAGGTGAGGAGCATGTTCTTCTCTTTTCCTTCCCACCAGAATTCCTGCAGCACTGTTTCCTCCTCTCCTTCATCCTAAACTCACCCTATTATTATTATTATCCTCGTCTTCTCCGTTCTTCCTCCCTTTCCTTCCATCCTCCATTTTTTTTTCTAGATTTGACCGATCTGGTGATGTTGTCGCGGACGGAGTGATTAACTTCACTAGTTAGAGTGAAGCAGAGAAATATTTATTAAGGTGAAACAGTGATTTAACAAAACCAGTAATGTGATAAAACCAGTGGTAAATGTGATAGTGTTTACAAGATTCGATGTCAGGGTACACTCTATTATTTACTGCACAGAGGACAGGGTCAGACAAGCTGTCAGGGAGACCCTCCCGTTGAGTCACGAGGTTCAGAAAGGACCCCCTTGCTTTCTAAACTCCTTCTCCGAGAGGAGTCTGGGTGTGGCTGGATCCAATCCTAGTCCCAGACTTGGTCAACGGTTTATGTCTAAAGGATTATATATGCACAATCAATCCTTTACATTACTTAGCTAAGATTTCAAAGTTTAGCATGCTATTAGTCACTTACTGAGAATCTGTTGCGGCAAGGATTCCCTCAACCTCGAGGAGTAGAACCTTCAGTGAGCGTCCTCACCAAAGGGGAGATCCTGGCGTGCAGCCTGCTGCCATACAGGAGAGCTCAAAGGGGCTCTTGGGCTGTCCACTATTTATACAGTAAGATAATTGACCTATAGTCATATTTTCATGGCAACAAAATTTCTAGGTCCCCACTCCAGACAGTATTTTGACTCTGCTGCCAGCCATCCCCCAGAGACCGGGTGCAAGTTATCACAGCTGCTGTTGTGATGGCCGTGAACAAGGGAGAGCACACCGCCACAGATGTTCATGGTTAAACTTAATCCACTGGTGTTTGTCCTCCTCCCACCCCCGCAGGTATGCAGCGGATCCGCAAGGTTTTGGAAGAGAGGGAGCAGGAGATCCTGGCTGAGGAGAAGGAGCAGCCTTGCCAGTCGGATCAGGAGGGCAAAGCAGACAGCACCGACGAAGTCATTTTTGTGTCCCGCCACCAGGAGCCTACCTGTGCCGGTGGCTCCAACCTTGGTGACCTCATTGGCCTCCTGCAGCAGCAGATGCGTTCGTCCGACTGGCTCCAGAAAAACACCATCAAAACCGAGCAGTTTGCCCAGGAAAAGCCGGAGATCTACGACGTCTTCACCAAACTGGTGGGGAAGCAGTAAGGGGGTGGGTTTCCTGAGCAGTGACTGACCCTGGGCCCCCTGACGGCTCAGCAGGGACTTCCAGCAAATAATATATTTTCTGTACAGCAAGAAAAATCACTTTGTAAAACCCTTCCTCTCCCCCCGCCCCGGTTTGAGATCTCTAATTTGTATTATATTGTTCCTTGGATTGGGGTGAGGGTAGGGAACGGTGGGGGGGCTTGTCCACCTGCTGCCCCCTCTCCTGCAGCATCACTGTATTTTTTATTTCATTTCTAATGAATACGCTCTTAACTCTCTTACAAAGTGCCCTCGGTGTCATTTTTTTTTTTTTAATGCTTCTTATTTCATGCTTTCCAGGAAGACTGAGACTTAAGATGGTTAAAATCCGTCCCTGGCTGTGTTTAAGGGACGTTTAGATGCGGTACTGAGGGATATGGTGTAGGGGGGGACTTTGTAGAGTAGGGGAGATGGTTGGACTCGATGATCCCAAGGGTCTCTTCCAACCTCAATGATTCTATGATTCTATAAACAAAAAAAAATGTGTAAAGTTTCCCTTTTCCTGATGGATGATGGGGTGTTGCTGGCTATTTCGGGGCCAGAAGGTGACCGCTGTTTCAAAGAGGTGGCTTTGTGAGACAGAACAGCCCTAACTTAGCCCCAGCTGAGGGTAAAGAAGCATCTGTAGGCATTCATCTGCCACCCTGCTAGGTGTACCTGCTTTAAGCCCCCAAGGTGGCACCTCCCACCATTATGAGGGTAATTAAGGCAATTTTTCCTGCTGTGTTTGTCAATTTGCAGGGTCATTTTTTGACTAAGCAGTACTCTGCAGTCTCCCTCCTCTCTTTGCCATTTTAAAAGATGCTGTTTCCTGTATGACAGCAATGGAGTGTTTGTGTTAGAAAGCTTCTTCCACACATCCAAAAGTCTTTCGTTTCTGGAACTATAAAATTGTACCCATCTTAAAGGAATTTAAGCTGTTTTTTTCTTTTTTTGCATGGATGTTAATCCGGAGTTCAAGGAAGCTGCCCATGAAAACTGAATGGAATCAGGTCCTTTCTCCTCACGTCATTTGTTCTAACAGTAACCAAGTTTCACCCTGGTGGCATTATGGAATCTGTTTATATAATGAGTTAGAGGGGTGAAAAGTAAAACTTAGGCTAAATTCTGTGCTGTCAAATAGTTGGAATTGGCTGATCACAAGCAAAGAACCATTTTCTACTCTTCTGGTCCAGCTTTAATATGAAATTGGAAAGGCAGGGGGAAAAAAAACCCCACACGGTCCCATGAAATACTGCCTCTTGCTTGGATTTCTTCTCTGTAGGTCGCTTAGGAGAAGGGTGGTATTGGGAATTAGCAGGAAATTCAGGTTCTTCTTTGGTTCAATCTTCAAGTGAAGCAGCTTTCACTTCACAGTGACTTTGTGAGGTGGGACGTCAGTGATGGATGTCTCATGGTGGTGCCGTCGTGGCTCTGCTGGTGGTGTTCTTGGGCATCGTAGGTGTGGGCAAGATGGGCGATGTCCTCAGGAGCACGTGACAAAAGCCCATGTCTGCTTCGTAAACCCAATTACCAAGGCATAGGTGGCAAATTGTGGACGTGACCACGCTTTGGGGAGGTGAGGGTGGAGAATTGCCAGGTGGTGAGAAGGAGGGCCCAAGCGGTGGCTGGGGAGAAGATGGAGCTGCACGTGGTGGCTGTGAAGAGTGACCAGTCCCTCTCTCGGACACCAGCGATGACACAAGGTTGGTGAGGTGATTGTTAAGGGACAGTTACATGCATCGTATTTGATTATTAGTTTGGCATTTGTCCACATACAGTATTTTTAAGTGCTTTCTTTGACTTTTTAAATTTAGTTTCCATTTCTTCTTGCCCAGAGAAGCTGTGGCTGCCCCATCCCTGGAGGGGTTCAAGGCCAGGCTGGATGGGGCTTGGAGCAACCTGGTCTGGTGGGAGATGTCCCTGCCCAGGGCAGGGGGTTGGAACTGGATGATCTTTAAGGACCCTTCCAACCCAAACCACTCTATGGTTGCGTGTCCACAAAGAAAGCTCTAGCAGGAGACAGATCTCCTCAGTTGTGCCCACAAAGAAAGCTCTAGCAGGAGACAGATCTCCTCAGTGGAGCAGGAGGCGAGATGTACAGCCACTTTGCCCAGGGAGGTGGTTGAGGCCCCATCCCTGGAGGTGTTCAAAAGATGGGTTGATGTAGTGCTGGGAGGTCTGGTTTAGAGATGATGCTCCTTGTTTGTTGTGTGGGTGTCTATTTTTGTCTATTTTTGTCAGTTAGGTTGACGGTTGGACAAGATGATCTTTAAGGTCCCTTCCAACCTAGAAGATTCTGTGATTCTGTGAATGGTTTCACTGGTTTGTCCCAAGGAGGGTGTCAGCAACAAAAATTGAGGGAGAAAGCTCTTTGAAGTGAGGAGCCAGGTAAGATTGTAGAGGCCTTAGTTGAAGTCGTATTTCAAACCCAACGCATTAATTACTCCTAATTTTCTTTTCTTGTGGTGTTCTGGTCACTCCTGTGGTTGGAGTATGTTCATATAGAAAGGAGTGACAATTAATATAGTCTTGTTTTTCACGGGTAGATGTTTCCTGCTCAGAAAGGAGGTTTATTGCCCCGGCTGCGTGCGGAAGCAGCACGTAGAGCACAGCTCTGCCTGGGGAAGGGGGTGTAAATACATTTTCAGAACCCTCACAGCTCATCTGACATGGTTCAGGGTGGCTTCCACCGAGCCCACTGTCACCCAGAACAACAGGACAGACACACGCTTCGGTGCGTGGAATATTTTTCCATGTGGGTTTTTTTTTTCTTCCTTTTTTCAGGTTTAACACCTGCCTGAAGAGCTGAAACTCCCAAATGTCACAGGAAATGAGGCCGAAGAGAAACGTGACCTTAGGAGTCTGCAGGTGGAATCAGCACCATGTGTTTTGATGGTACAAACCCCATAAATTGAAAAAAAAAAATAGCCTTTCCTAGCTGAAAAGAATTGGTAAACATTTAGGAAGTCCTGTGTATATTTATACAGAAGTTAAATCGACTCTTTTTTGCTGTAAAAATACCCTGCCAGTAAAAGGCAGTCTCTGCTGGTACGAATTGTTTGTTCCTTCTGCCCCTTCATCTTAGATGTTCTCTCTGCTCACTATTTCACATCACCATTATTAATGCCCTTTTTATTTTTTATTTATTTTTTTCTGTGTGGCAAATCTCTACAGGAAAAAGAAAAAAAACAACACAAAAAAAAAACCCCAAACAGATAGAGAAATGATTAAGGAGTCTCCCCCCTCCTGCATTTCTTTCTTTTACCAGTTTGTCCAGCAAGGGGCAGACAGAGCGGTACCCAAAACGATGAAGCCAGTCAGATCTATATTTTAAGAAAAATGCTGCATTTTGTCTAAAATAAGAAACGCCATCGAGATAACGCTGTGCCTTCGTTTAATTACATTGCCACTGTAATTAGACAAGGTGAGAAAACCCACTCTGTGTACGATTTTTGCCTTGTAAATTGTGTTGTTGGAGCACAGGGAGGATCCTAAATGGCTCCACGGTCCTTGCCGTGTTCCAATATCTCTCTCTCTCTTCTCCCCCCTCCCTTCCCTTTCTCTGCTGCAGAGAAACATTCAGCATTTTCAGGCTGGAGGCAGTGATTTCTCCGTTCTGGGCAGCTCAAACCTCCCTAATATACATTTCAGGTCTTACCCTCCTTTGTGGGAGGGAAGAATCTAGGGATCTCCAAATCATTAAGCCGTGTCACATCGTTAAGCAACCAGCACGTTCTAGAAAAATACTGATGAAGGATCAGTGCTTAAGGAACAAATTTCTGAAGATGAGTTTTCCCTTAAAGAAATCAAATAGATCCCAAGCAAAATATCTGTAAGGGAAAATATTCACTAAAAATTTAATAGTTCTCTGCCTTAACTGAAGAAGTGCAGCTGCTTACACGAACTGTGTGGTAGATTTTTTTTCTAAGTAAATCCTAATACCTTAATTCTTGCCTTTCTCTCTTAGAATGCATCCTACAGAGGGTACAGCTGGGCTGACTGCTGTGTGCTTCCCCCTCCCTGCCCCCCACCATCCTCAAAACCACCCAGTTCCTTAAAACCTGCTGGTTTGGGTTGGAATTATCATTTATATTGATGATTTCTCTGCGGTCCTCCTCCTCCTCCAGTTACTTGGTTACAGAATCCCTGTGCTGCTGGCGGAGCGGTGACTTCATCCCATCAGGGATGTGGTGGCACAGGAGGGCTGGCTGAAAAAGAAAACCACCTTGTCCTGGGGGGAGAGATGGGAATCGTCCTCCCATCCTTAAAATTTCTGCACGTAAAAGGGTAAAGCTGCTTTTTGCACTTTTAATTGCACGCACAGCTTGTCTTGTGTAATTTCAGCTGACCTAGCAGGGGTTGGGTTCTTCCTGAAGCATCGTGAAGGAACAGGGTGAGGTAACCTACAGGGATAAAAAAAAAAAATCCCCCAAAAAAGATGCGTATTCCACCTGAGAAAATCCGAGCGGGGAGGTAACGCTCGTTCTTCATTCCAATTAATGCTTTATTTATTACTGACTGACATCAGGCGCTGGCGACTGACCCCTGCCAAGATCATCTGCGGCCGACAAATGTCCTGAAGAGTCTTGAGGTGGTTATTGAGGTAACCTACAGGGATAAAAAAAAAAAATCCCCCAAAAAAGATGCGTATTCCACCTGAGAAAATCCGAGCGGGGAGGTAACACGAGGTAACCTACAGGGATTAAAAAAAAAATCCCCAAAAAAGATGCGTATTCCACCTGAGAAAATCCAAGCAGGGAGGTAACACCCGTTCTTCATTCCAATTAATGCTTTATTTATTACTGACTGACATCAGGCGCTGGCGACTGACCCCTGCCAAGATCATCTGCGGCCGACAAATGTCCTGAAGAGTCTTGAGGTGGTTATAAATACTCTACTTTTTGTCCTCAGCTTGCCGGGGTGGGTTATTTTTAGCCGCAGAGCCAGCCGACCTTATCGAAAATGAAGACTCAAAAAATAGTCTGGAAAAACACTGCAAGGAGAGGCTATTTTTAGCTCTCCCTCTATTCCCTGCTGCTCTCCAGCAGGGGCTGATGGCACAGCTCCGTTATTCTCGGCTGGCTCTTGTGGTGACCTGTCCTTTCCCTGAATACCTCCCCGCAGAGAGCATTCCGTTGATTAAAGATCAAGGCAAATCGGGACAGCCGAAAGGTTTTGGGGAGGGCGGGGGGGGATGTAAACCAATAGAGCCATATTATAGTTTTTTTGATGGGGGTGCTTCCCTAACTGCATATCCTCACGTCTCGCATCCTTCGCTGGGAGCGCCCGCAGCTCCAGAGCTCCAAAATATATTTAAATTTCTTCTTCCTTTCAGGAAAGTTCAGGAAAGGAAAAAAGGACGTAGGGTTAGAGCCGTCAGGCAGATGGATGGCTGCATCGACCAGTGCCACCAGTCACAAGGCAGCAGCCCTGGGGGAGCGCGAGGGACTGGCTGGAGGGACAGAGCTGTGCAGTTGGCTGGGAGGGAGAGAGTTAAGTGATGAGACTAATTATGAACTCAACTGATGTAAAATGAGGGTATTGTTTGGTGGCGAGACCTAAACCGAAATAATGAATGAAGACAATGACATGGCTGCTACAATATCCTGCTTTCTCCTACATTAGAAACTCCTTGATTTAGTTCAGTACCTTATAGTAGGACATTAACCTACCTAATGGGAGTGGCCATTAACAATTTTTTCCAGAATTCCAGTCCCTAAAGGTGCTCCAGGAGAGATGGGGAGGGTCTTGATCAGGAAGTGGAGCCATAGGACCAGGGGTAATGTTTTTAAAGTGAAAGAGGGGAGATTTAGATGAGATCTCAGGAACAACTCCTTTGGTGTGAGGGTGGTGAGAGCCTGGCCCAGGTTGCCCAGAGAAGCCGTGGCTGCCCCATCCCTGGAGGGGTTCAAGGCCAGGTTGGATGGGGCTTGGAGCAACCTGGTGTGGTGGGAGGTGTCCCTGCCCAGGGCAGGGGGTTGGAACTGGATGATCTTTAAGGTCCCTTCCAACCTGAACCATTCTGTGACTCTATGAAACCAAGCTAACATTTTTTAGTTATGCAATTCCATAGGTTGAAAATAAGGTGGAAAAGAGGTCTCTACGAAACTGAGCTAAGATTTTTTAGTTATGCAATGCCATAGGTTGAAAATAAGGTGGAAAAGAGGTCCCCAAGACGTTCATTTTCCCCTTCCTATTTGCCTTTAAGAAAACGCAGGGGGCCTCCTGCGACAGCAGGCAAACGTATGGCCTGATGGTATAGCCCTTAAAAACAAATCCTCAGATGACCCCCCTCCCTCTCTCCCCAAAGAGTCATATCAGGCAGGACATAAAAGGGCAAAGCAAAAAGAGATAAAATATCTGATTTCTCCTGTGCCTTTATAAAAATTGATAGCCCGTTATCCAGATGCTGATGAATATTTTTACAAGCTATAAATGGCAACCTGGAGTCTAAAAATAGTGGCAGTGCCGCAGACTTGTCTGGCTTAGCTACATCACTGGAATATAAACAGGCTCCCCAATGTGGTTTCAGGGAAATCTCTGTCAAAACAGAGCACATCCTCCATTTTTCTGGCTGTTTCGAAATAAAATAGCCGATGCTGCTCGCGTTTTCTTTAATTCTAGCTTTTAATGAAATCATGTGGCTTCCCGAATTTTCCCATGGAGGGGGGGGGGTGAAATCCTCCTCAAAGCCTCCCTGAATGTTTCAGCTGCAACTGATTTGATTGATTTTCTTCCCCCTGGCAGAGCAGGGAGGCAGGGGAAGCCCCCCTCCCCTGTGCAGGGGCTGGCACAGGCTGCTCTCGGTGGTCCCTGGCCACACGTGGACCAGCCAGTGTCCCTGTGGAGCCCCAGGGCTGCGCATCCCCCTCCCTGGCTCAGCCACATCCAGGGGATGCTGAGGATTTCCAGGCTGACGCCGAGGATTTCCACGGCTGCAGAGATTCCCAGCAGCCCCAGCACGTGAATGGTGCCCCTTCCCATTCATAAAAATGGGACACGGGTCCATTCACCCTCCAGAAGGAGACTCCTTACCTCTGGTTTGTGAAGGAGGCAGCTCACAGCAATTTCAAGCTGATGGGTTAAACCCAGAAACCTTATATGCTCTGACTAAACCCTCCTACCTTGCGCTAGGGAGGAGGAAAAAAGCCAGCACCAGCTTGGAAGAGACACTTTAAGCTTAATCTTTCTGTTTTTGGACAGGATGAAGGAGGTGGCAGTGGGTGTGAGGAGAATGCTCCATCCCCTGCTGTGCAACGTGTGCGAGAAGGGGCTGAGAGAAGGAAGGGAAAGCGCTGCAGAGAGAGCGTTTCTCCCTTCATGTGGGAGCTCGGCGCCGTCTCTGTGCATGCCTGAGTGTGGAAGGCTTTGCTGACAGTGTTTTTCACAGAATCCTCATGACCTTTGAGATCATCAAGAAAAAAAAAAAAAGAAAGAAACCCACACAAACAAACCACAAACAGACACAACCCAACAATCTCAGGCACCGGAGCCTGCCCTGAAGTGCTACATCTACACGTTTCTTCAATCCCTCCAGGGATGGTGACTCCACCACCTCCCTGGGCAGGCTGTTCCAGTCCCTGACCACCCTCTCAGGAAAGTCATTCTTCCCAATATCTAATCTAAACCTCCCCTGCCACAACTTCAGACCATTCCCTCTGTTCCTGTCGTTATTCCCTTGGGAGAAGAGGCCAACCCCCACCTCTCTCCACCCTCCTTTGAGGGAGTTGTAGAGGGCAATGAGGTCTCCCCTCAGCCTCCTCTTCTCCAAACTAAACATGCCCAGTTCCCTCAGCCTCTCCTCGTAGGACTTGTTCTCCAGACCCCTCACCAGCTTGGTGGCTCTCCTCTCCACCTCTGCACACTCCAGCACTTTTCCCAAGGGCAGGGGAAGCAAAAGAGAACTAACCCATGGCTGGCAGCCCAGGCTCCTTGAGGACACTGTCCTCAGCCAGTGTGTGTGTGAGAGCAACCTGGTGTAGAGCAGGGAGAGGTTACAACCCCCTCATCCTGTCACAGTCACACCATTGTGCATAAGATGCAAGTATATAAAAATAGATACAAGAACAACTGAAGAGGGGAATAACGCCTTTGGGGCCAGCAAAAGCTGACACCCAGACACACGTGCTAAGAGTCTTTTAAACAACCATCTGACCCACCTGCCCAGTAGCGGACTGGAGATGCTTCTGGCCCAGAATTCAGGTGGCTGAAGGGGCCACAGCAGGAGAAGGTACCATGGCAGGACATCTCTAAGCTCTAGTAGTTCCAGGGATGGTGCAATGTTCCCTGGAGACCTGCAGCTTTACAAAACAGAGGACTCACTCCTCAACTAGCCCGTATCTGTCCTCAGCTTGGCAGGAGGGGAGGGCCAGTAAAGAGGTGAGAACTATTTACAGGTGGGAGACGTAAAGTCATCCTTGTTCCCACCTGAGTGTCACTGAACGTCATCGGGGCTGCTGGGTGTCAGCCCAAGGAGCAGGAAAAGGTCAAGAACGTGGGTGCTACATGCAGGGACCCTACGCTGCTACTGCTGAAACATCTCCTCAGCGTGGTGACTTTCCAGCCACTCTTCCTCAAGCCTGTGACAATTTTGCCCTGCTCTGTCTTCTGTCAAGAGAAGAGTTGGCCCAAGTTACTCTGGGGAAGGGTTTGGGAAAGATGTGGGTCTGGGTTGTTGGGTTTTTTCCTCAAGTAGTGTGATCCAGCAGGTTGGAAGGTGATAGAAAGTCCTTGGTCAATGAGAAAGCCCAAAATAGTTTTGGAAAGGTGCGCAGAACTGGAAGAAAGTGAGCCAGGAATGCAAATATATGGAAAAACGGGACAGTGGCAGTACAAATTTTATACACCCAGATAAACACTAACCTTGTGATTGTCCCAGTACCCTTTCTGACTGGGGAAGTGTCTTTTCAGTGATGAGAGGCCTTCCTGAGCCCCACAGCCGGGCTTTAGTCACTGGGGGTGGCTAAATTGGGCGCAGTGTTGGACGGGAAGTCACCAACAGCTGAGAAAACTGCCCAAAATGTAGAGCAGGCTTTGGAGGGGGGGGCAGGATGAGGCACCCATGTGGTGTGGTAGGGCTGTGCCCAGGGGTAGTGGCCATGGCTGTCAAGGCAGGAAGGTGAGGCAGGGGAGGAGGAGCAGGCATGGCCTTCACCTGGAAATCATAGAAACATGGAATTGCCCAGGTTGGAATGGATCTTTCAGATCATCAAGTCCAACCATCAACCTAACTCTGATAAAAACCATCACTAACCCATGTCTCTAAGCACTGTGTCAACCCGGCTTTTAAATCCCTCCAGGAATGGTGCTTCAACTACTTGCCTGGGCAGCCCATTCCAAGTCTTCATAACCCTTTCTGTGTGGACATTTTTCCTAATATCCAGCCTGAACCTTCCCTGGTGCAACTTGAGGCCATTTTCTCTTGTCCCATCGCTTGTTCCTTGGGAGAAGAGACCAACTTCCCCTGGCTACACCCTCCTTTCAGGGAGTTGGAGAGAGCCAGAAGGTCTCCCCTCAGCCTCCTCTTCTCCAGGCTCAACACCCCCAGCTCCCTCAGCCTCTCCTCACAAGACTTGTGCTCCAGACCCCTCACCAGCTCCGTTGCCCTTCTCTGAACCCGCTCCAGCACCTCAATGGCTTTTTTTTGTGGTGAGGGGCTCAAAACTGGACACAGGCCTTGAGGTGGGGCCTCACCAGTGCCCAGTCCAGGAGGATCATCACTGCCCCAGTCCTGCTGGCCACACTGTTCCTGATACAGGCCAGGATGCTGGTGGCCTTCTTGGCCACCTGGGCACACTGCTGGCTCATGTCTAGCCGACAGTCGACCAACACCCCCAGGTCCTTTTTCCAGCCACTCTCCCCCAGGCCTGGAGCATCCATGGGGTTGGTGTGACCCAAGGGCAGGACCCACCACTTGGCCTTGTTGAACCTCATCCCATTGGCCTCGGCCCATCCATCCAGCCTGTCCGGATCCCTCTGCAGAGCCTTCCTACCCTCGAGGAGATCAATGCTGCTACCCAACTCGGTGATATCTACAAACTGAGGGTGCCCTCCATCCCCTCATCCAGGTGGTTGATGAAGACATTAAAGTGAACCAGGCCCAGTACCGAGCCCCGTGGTCACCACTCGTGACCGGCCTCCAACTGGCTTTCACCCGATTCACCCACCGCTCTCTGGGCCGTTCTTTTAACCTTGGCAGCTGGGACAGACCGCCTTTATCCCCCTCACACAGGGATACAGCCCCAAAGTGCTGTGCCCCCCCACCCCGAACCCTCCCCTTGCACATCGGTCCTCCCTGCCGCCGGGGGGCGCCCTTCCCGCCGCCGGCCGGTGCCGCTCTAGGGCCGCTCCGGAGGAGAGGGGCGCCGTGAGCCTGCGCAGGCCGGGCCGGGTGGCGGCGGCTGCCGGGCGACCCCCCCCCCCCCTGGGGCCACCACCGAGCTGGCGGCACGGGCGGGGGGGCCCGAGCGACTG
>NW_015090921.1:137405-137680 GCF_001431845.1 Calidris pugnax
GGAGTCCCCTTCTTTGGAGATTTTCAAGCCCCACCTGGGTGCTCCTGAGTAACATGCTCTGACAAGCTCTGGGTGGTCCTGCTTCAGCAGGGGAGTTGGACTAGATGATCTCTATGGTCCCTTCCAACTCTAAAAATTCAGTAAAATTCAGTGAAAGGGCTGTGGTCGTGGCTCTTCCATCCCCTGCAGCGCTCCAGGCTGGGGGCAGAGTGGCTGGAGCTGCCTGGCAGAAAAGGACCTGGGGGTGTTGGTCACCGGTCGGCTGAACATGAGCC
>NW_015090921.1:137944-152591 GCF_001431845.1 Calidris pugnax
TGGCTCTCTGCAACTCCCTGAAAGGAGGGTGTAGCCAGGGGGGGTCGGTCTCTTCTCCCAAGGAACAGGCGATGGGACAAGAGGAAATGGCCTCAAGTTGCTCCAGGGGAGGTTTAGGATGGATATTAGGAAAAATGTCTTCACAGAAAGGGTTATCGAGCATGGGAACAGGCTGCCCAGGGGAGCGGTGGAGTCACCATCCCTGCAGATATTTAAAAGCCGGGTAGATGTGGTGCTGAGGGACGTGGGTTACTGATGATTTTGTCAGATCTTAAGGTTCCCTTCCAAACTAGGTGATTCTATGATTTTTTTACTCCCTTAACATTTTTTGTCACCTCTTTGTCTTATTCCTGTTACTTCCAATACTCCAAATGCTGGTAGACCTTGTCTTGTGCCGGCAGGATGCCCAAGTGGGTTGTGTGCAGGGCCAAAGTGATTAAACGGTTCCATTGATGGAGAGATACATTTCATGGAGGTTTTTCCACCCCCCCAGGCATAGGTTGAGACAGCTTTCATGAGTGACTCAAATGCTTGCTGCAAATGTGTAATCTTTGTCATAAGGCAAGCGGTTCTGGTGCTGTGTTAGGAGGGAGGAATAACATGGTTAACCATCAGAGCCGTATGGAAAGTTTTTAGTTATAAAACTGACAGTAATGTGGCATTCTGGCATCTGTCCTAATAACAGCATCACACATGTATTGTCTTGTAAAGTAGGCTTTAAAAGATGTCTCCAGAATCATAATGCTAACACAAGCTGATGAGAACAGCTGTTAAAAGTGGAATATTTATTAACATTCTGGATTGTTTTTTATGCTGCTGTGTGTATGTGCAGTCACTTCGTGCATTTGCCACCCCATCCTAACAGTCTTCTGTTAAGAACTGCCAATTAAACATAACCCAGTTTGTTATAATGAGCATTTAATGCCTTAATGGTACTGTATTCATTTGAAGTCTGCTGTACAGTTGACTGTCAGACTTGCTTTCAAAGCAAGAAAATATTCCATATGTCCAAAAGGAAAACACATAATTGTACCATCTGCATTCTTCTTCAGGGAAAACCTTTGAAAGCTCCTACTGTGGGGAGTTCAGGTGGAATTATTTATTTTGGAGCTTAGTTGAAAACCTAAACAGATTTTTGTATGCAGGAGGTAGCTGATTCTTTGATATATAGTTAATATAAATTACTTCTTGCTGGAACCTCTCTGGGGAGACTCCACCTGGAGCACTGGGTCCAGTTCTGGGCTCCCCAGTTCCAGAAGGACAGGGAACTGCTGGAGAGGGCACAGCAGAGGACTATGAAGGTGATGGAGGGATTGGAGCACCTCTCTGATGAGGAAAGGCTGAGGGACTTTGGTCTGTTTAGTCTGGAGAAGAGAAGGCTGAGGGGGGATCTGGTCAACACCTATAAATACTTCAAGGGTGGGTGTCGAGAGGTCTTTTTTCAGTGGTGCCCAGGGACAGGACAAGAGGGAACGGGCACAAACTTGAACATAAGAAGTCCCACCTAAAGATGAGGAGGAACTTCTTTGCTGTGAGGGTGGCAGAGCCCTGGCAGAGGCTGTCCAGGGAGGTGGTGGAGTCTCCTTCTCTGGAGACATTCCAACCCCACCTGGACACGTTCCTGTGGGACCTGCTGTGGGTGGCCCTGCTGTGGCAGGGGGTTGGACTGGATGATCTCCAGAGGTCCCTTCCAACCCCATAGCATTCTGTGAATCCTGTGTGTGTAAAAGCTTGTAAGAAACATCAAAGATGACAGTAATTGTGTGACTCTGATGCTGTATTACATCATGCTTTTCACTCCAAGTGCTATTCAGACTACAGTGAACTACTATTAAAATGCTTTGCTTAAGTGTGGATGCACTAGCTGCTCATGCAGTGCTTTTTTTGCCCCAAAAGACGTATTGACAAAAATGATGAATTAATTCTTTTTTTTTTTTTCTTGCCAGAAAAAAAATGTAAGTAGTTTAGGACATTCTAGTCGGTTATGGTGGGGCTTCTATAAGATTCAATTTGAAAACACATTTGCATTAGAACTGGTACCATGATCTGAAGTTTTGTGCGATACCCCACAAAGGACTTATAACGGGGCATCCAGGTTGTTTCTCTTCACCTGTAGATGAGTGTGTTGTTTTTTTATCAGTATTCATTAGGAATACACTTAGATGTAGATGGAGCAGCACCTCAGAGGACTCACTGCTTCTCTAGTGCTTGAGATTTCCCTCTCCCCTCGCTGCCCAAGCTGTGGACTTTTCTGATTTGTGATTCTTAACTGGCCAACATCATTCCATTCCCACCAGGATGACCAGGTCAGGTTCAGGTGGCAGTCCCAGATGGCACTTTATATTCTGGTGGGACATGTGAGCATCTGAAGAATTTCACTGAATTTCACTGAATTGTTAGAGTTGGAAGGGACCATAGAGATCATCTAGTCCAACTCCCCTGCTGAAGCAGGATTGCCTAGAGCTTGTCAGAGCATGTTACTCAGGAGCATCCAGGGGGGTCTTGAAAATCTCCAAGGAAGGGGACTCCACACCCTCCCTGGGCAGCCTCTTCCAGGGCTCTGTCACCCTCACCGTGAAGAAGTTTCTCCTCATATTTGAGTGGAACCTCTTCTGTTCCAACTTGTGCCCGTTGCCCCTCGTCCTCTCACTGGGAACCACTGAAAAGAGTCTGGCTCCCTCCTCCTTCAACCCTCCCTTGAGATACTTGTAGGCGCTGATAAGGTCTCCCCTCAGAAAGAAAATTTTGCTGTAACCTGCTGAGACAAAGAACCTGTCTGGAAAGGGTTAGCTGGCTTTTTCTCCGTGTTGCGCTAACTATCTCTCTCTTCCAGAGTTGGTCCTAAAACTCTCTCTTTCTGTTGCAGAGACAGGAGATAATTGATTCCATTATGTGTGCGTCGGCCAAATATAACACCCGGGGTCCAGCCCTCATCCCCAGGATGAAAACCAAGCACCGCATCTACTACATCACTCTCTTTTCCATAGTTCTGCTCGGCCTCATCGCCACGGGGATGTTCCAGTTCTGGCCTCACTCCATTGAGTCATCCAGTGACTGGACGGTTGAAAAACGCAGCGTCCACGACGTGCCTGTGGTCAAGCTCCCTGCTGACAGCCCCATTCCTGAGCGGGGAGACCTCAGCTGCAGGATGCACACCTGCTTCGACGTCTATCGCTGCGGCTTCAATCCCAAAAACAAAATCAAGGTGTACATCTACTCCCTGAAAAAATACGTGGATGAATACGGGACGGCGGTGAGCAACACCATTTCCAGGGAGTACAACGAGCTGCTGACTGCCATCTCTGACAGTGAATTCTACACCGACGATGTCAACCGGGCCTGCCTTTTCGTGCCATCCATTGATGTCCTCAATCAGAACGCCCTCCGGATCAAGGAAACAGCTCAGGCTTTGGCACAGTTATCCAGGTACTCGCTGAAACTTCAGCCTGTGAATTTAAAGAACACCAAGTGAGGTTCAACAGGGAAAAGTGTAGGGTCCTGCACCTGGGGAAGAAGAATGTCAGGTACCAGTACAGGTTAGGGGTGGACCTGCTAGAGGCAACTACTGAAGAGAAAGATCTAGGGGTCCTGGTGGACAGTAAAATGACAATGAGTAAACAGTGTGCTCTTGCGGCCAGGAAGGCCAATGGTATCTTGGGTTGTATAGGGAAGAGTGTGGCCAGCAGGTCAAGGGAAGTCATTCTCCCCCTCTGCTCTGCACTGGGGAGGCCACAACTGGAATCCTGTGTCCAGTGCTGGGCTCCCCAGTTCAAGAGGGACAGGGAACTACTAGAAAGAGTCCAGCGAAGGGCAACAGAGATGATTCAAGGATTGGAGCATCTCCCTTATGAGGAGAGACTGAGAGAGCTGGGACTCTTTAGTCTGGAGAAGAGAAGGCTGAGGGGAGACCTTATCAATGCCTACAAGGATCTAAAGGGAGGGTTGAAGGAGGCGGGGGCCAGACTCTTTTCAGTGGTTCCCAGTGAGAGGACGAGGGGCAACGGGCACAAGTTGGAACAGAAGAGGTTCCACTCAAATATGAGGAGAAACTTCTTCACGGTGAGGGTGACAGAGCCCTGGAACAGGCTGCCCAGGGAGGGTGTGGAGTCCCCTTCCTTGGAGATTTTCAAGACCCGCCTGGATGCTCCTGAGTAACATGCTCTGACAAGCTCTGGGCAATCCTGCTTCAGCAGGGGAGTTGGACTAGATGATCTCTATGGTCCCTTCCAACTCTAAAATTCAGTGAAATTCAGTGAAGTGGAAAAAAAACCCCTAAGTTTAACGCTGGAGGGGAAGATGCACCGAGTCCACGCCAGAGCTTCCTGTGTGTATGTAGAGAACACCTTTCTCATTGCTGTCTGTTTCTTCTTCTGTCTTAGGTGGGATCGGGGCATGAATCACTTGCTCTTCAATATGCTGCCTGGAGGGCCACCAGATTATAACACCGCCCTAGACGTTCCTCGAGATAGGTATGTGTTTTGTCATCTTTGAATGCACAGATCTGGGCTTAAAATGCCATCCAAGAAGCCAACAAGCTCAGAATCCTGACCTGATAGCAAAGGATGTGCTCCTTAATGTTTGCAAAGCTGGAATATGACTTCATGCCTCCAAAAAAAGGAGGTAGAGAAGTCCCTGACTTGTATAGGACAAGTGTTTGCTTCTGAAATCTGGCAGTTAAGCCCCATCCTTAATTTTGTGAGGGGTGTGTCTGGCAGTGTTTGCTCTGAAGGGTGGAGAATCTTGAGGTTAGACCTGTATCTCTGGTGTTACTGAACTCAAACGCTTTACAGAATGTCCCATTTGAGGCAAATCAGAAGTTCAAGATTTATTGTAGCTCCAACTTGCTGATAGAAGTCAGATGCTTCAAAGGGCATTTTAACACAGCTGCTCTGCTTGGCAAAACTATGAAAAAAATGACAATAGTTTGTGTTATCTTAACGACTGCATTGTATTACTAATTGGACAAATGCTCTTAGTTATTCTCTGACAAGTGTGTTTTGAAAACATTTGCCAGGAACTTAAAAGGCGTGAATCCTGAGATTACTTTTCACTTGCAGAATAGTTTACTTTTGGAAGAGGACAGGAGGTTGTAAGGCAAAGAAAATTGTAATAAGACTAAGACAAACTTACTTAGCTTAGGTACTGTTACTAAATACATTTCTGCTAGATTAGCCTATATGTGCTTAGTTCTGCTGAGTTAGGGACTGGTTACATGGGACCTCTCTTGAAGGTCAAGGTTAACTTCCTTCTGCCAGACGTCAAGAAAATCTTGCCTGAGAGCTGGGGTCTGTGCTAAGATGATTGTGCGTGGAATATATCTTGATTTCTTTGCACCAGAGGTTATTTAAAACATCCATTTGTGCCAAACAGAATGTGTTTTTTCTGGACGTGTTCAAAGAGTAAGTTTATTCATTATAATTTCATCACTGACTGTGAAGTAAGGCTTTGGTTTTTTACTTCTTTGTATAAAATATGTTCCATGCATGTGGGTTAGCCTGAAGAGGGCAGTCAAGCATCATTCTTAGGTACCAAACCAGTTAACCTGTTAGTAAATACCTGTGTTTGCTATTTTAAGATTGATATTTCTTAAGGGGAACTTTCACTTGACAATGCTCTGATGGCATGGACTGCACTGGGACTGTGTCTTTATGGATACATGTGTCTATCGAAGGACTAGATTTATTAATTAGATGTGATAGATTTCTTATACTGCACAACTTTCTTTTTTTAATTATTATTTCTGTGTCAAATATCCATTTATATTTGATCTTATGTGCCTTGGCTTAGTATACAGGAAATGTATTATTTTGGTAGGTGTTTGTTCTAAGCGTTTGCCACGCTAACATGGAGAGCTGAGTAATTTGAATAAAATAAAACACAAAAAAAAAGATCAAATCTTTTTTGACATACAGCTGTTCTTGTAGCTTGCCAAACTGACTCACCCTGCAGCTGTACAATCACGAGCTGTAGTACGTAAGAGAGGCTGTAACAGTCCTTGGGATGGAGAAAAGGTGGAAAGTCCTTTGTGGAGGCAGCCAACAGTCGGACAGAGCTTGTGCTACAGGTCAAGGTGTGAAGACAAACGATCTGTCAAAAAAAAAAGTCAGTAGTGTAAACCTAGTCCTGGAAAGGGCCCGAGTGGTGCCGTACGAGGTTACGGCGTGATTCTGGAGACCTCTGGAGATCTTGGTTCATATTTAACAGAAGATGCAATCTGGGTGTGTTTTCTTAATTTGAGAAAATCTGCGTGTTTTACAGAACGGGTAGTTAACAGGGCGTGAAGGACGGTTGGTTGTAGTGTCACAGAGTGAGACAGACCTTTTTTTTGCAGGCAGAAATAAAGGTCTGTTGGCAGAGTTCAACTGGTTTGGAAGGACCGGTCTGAACCGTACCAGTACAGCTCCAGAAAGACTGGATTTGTAGGATTTTGTGGCTCACTCGTGAAACTCACAGGTCATATTTGTGAAGTTTGCACGGGGAGCATGACCTGTCTGCTCTGTTCAGCACACCTCGGAGATGATCATAGAATCATAGAATGGTCTAGGTTGGAAGAGCCCCTTGGGACCATGAGTCAAACCATCTCCCCTACTCTACAAAGTCCTCCCCTACACCATGTCCCTCAGTACCCCATCTAAACATCCCTTAAACACATCCAGGGATGGTGACTCCACCACCTCCCTGGGCAGCCTGTTCCAATGCCCAACCACTCTCTCTGTGAAAAATTCCTTCCTAATGTTCAATCTAAACCTACCCTGTTGGAGCTTGAAACAGTAGAGATGATGAACAGTAGAGGACCATGAGGTTTGATAGAGTTACATTCTGTTGATTTTGTGCACAACATTAATCCAGGTTACAAAAAAGTTCCCCTTATATACAAAGGGGAATTCAGTCGTGTGATATTTTTATGTCTGGAAAAGGTTTTAGTTAAATTACCTCACTAAGGGGTTGTTTGTTTCTTAAATCTTTAAATCCTATTTCCAAAGTGCGGTGCGAAAAGTGCTTTATTCCATCATTTCAAAGGTGGAAGGCTGCCTTGTGGGCATGGAGACTACGTTGCTGGCGTTGGGTGCCATGACATATGTAATCTCCTGCTCTAAAACTCACGAAATAAGCTCTTTCTTATTTGTTAATAAAGTGCTATTGAACCTGGTAGAATAATGAGGGTGAAAGGATTTCTTTTGCAAAGCTACTCTGTAGCTGTACAATCGAACACATGAATGAAGATACTTTTTAGTTCTTCCGTTGATGAATTTGGTTTCAGTGACTTGTGAAGTTTGGCAGAAAGCTGCTGAGGATGATGATTGCAGCTGGGCAGAAACATTGGGAGCACAGACCAGTTGGGGCACTTCTGGAGAGAGAGAGAGAAGGATCAATAGCTGAAAAGTTACTTGGGAACAGGCTCATTCCTCACTTTTCGGTGCAATTTTAAGATAATTTGCCTTGAGTACGTTAAGAGTTAATATCTTTGCTCCCTTCTTGCACCGTATGGTGAAAATCCGAGTGGAGTTATTGAACTGGTGTCGGTTCCCTGTGGGTTTGTTGAGGTAAAACTCTGTGTGACACACACCTGCTTTCTCAAGGCTGATGAGGTGCTGTCATGTTTTCACCGGATCCAATTAAAACAATCTGGTTGTAGTTTCCCAATTAGGGAGGGTTAAAAAATGAGGAGGGGGATATGAAGTGCAAGTGCAGCGACACCCAAGCCAACTTTTTTTTTCTCCCACTTGTAACTGGGTTAATATGGATAAGACACAGCTTCAAGGGTGAGACCTAGTCATAGCGGCATTGTACGTGTCACCAAAGGGGGTGGCATTGGAAAGGAATCCAAATTAATCACTTGATTGGGAACATAAATTCTCACTTGGTGCACACTTGATTCATCATCCTGTTCTTGAGTTCTGAGTCGAGAGTAATAAAGGGCAATAATAATAAGTAATAATAAAGGGCAAATCGTTTTCATTTTGTAATTGTCGTCAAGCTGAAACGCATCTCTGATCCGGATCCTCTAATCCAGATTTTCAAAGAGTTTCTTAAATGACACTCAGGACCGTTTTCTTGACTACTTGGGTGAAATCACATTTATGGCAAAGTGGGATCGTGGTGTTGGATGCCACAAGTCAGAGCAGGAAGCGGAGTATCCCCTGGGACATCTGATGGGGGTTGGAACAGGGAGAAGGATCTGGTGTTTATCTGGGGTGTCATATTCTGATGGGGAAAAAAGGATAGGTCTGGGATGATAATTAGGTATAACAACAATCTGGTGTATGACAGCAGTGGAAAAACTGCTTCTCAAACCACTATACTAAGGATTTAGTTTAGTGATACCGGAGCCACAAGAACATCAGCCACTGGATTTGGTGTGCTCATGGTGTCACCTGGTCGCCAGAGGTGAAATGGCAACTGAACAGCCCATGTCCTCTACTAGCATATTTCAAAGAAGCTTGATTTGGGATAGAAGATAGTAACAAGCCTCATTTTTTTTCTGATATTCTGAATAATCACAGAATCACAGAATGCTAGGGGTTTGGAAGGGACCTCTGGAGATCACCCAGTCCAACCCCCTGCCAGAGCAGGGCCACCCAGAGCAGGTCGCACAGGAACGTGTCCAGGTGGGGTTTGAATGTCTCCAGAGAAGGAGACTCCCCCACCTCCCTGGGCAGCCTCTGCCAGGGCTCTGCCACCCTCACAGCAAAGAAGTTCCTCCTCATGTTTAGGTGGAACTTCCTACGTTCAAGTTTGTGCCCGTTCCCTCTTGTCCTGTCACTGGGCACCACTGAAAAAAGCCTGGCCCCATCCTCCTGACACCCACCCTTGAAGTATTTATAGGTGTTGATCAGATCCCCCCTCAGCCTTCTCTTCTCCAGACTGAGAAGACCCAAGTCCCTCAGCCTTTCCTCATCAGAGAGGTGCTCCAGGCCCCCTAATCATCAATAATGCATTGCTTTCTTCTGTACACATTGCTCTCTTCTGTTTTTTGAAGCTCTTCTGTGTGGCAAAAGGGTGTCTCATCTAGGAGAAGCCACTTAGGGTCATCCTGGGAGGTTGAATTACATCCTTGTCTCATCTAGGAGAAGCCACAGAGAATTAGGGTCATCCTGGGAGGTTGAATTACATCATAATTAGTCGATCTTTGACGATTCCCATGCCCTCTAGCACACAGAGCCGTCCCAAACAGCCTCCGCTCCTGGATTTTAGTTTCAGAACATACGGCTTTCTTGTTGGCAAGTTTTCTGTTTGTATCATTTTTTTGTGTAATATAAGAATGAAATCAATTTCACTAGTTTGTGTGGTCGCTTCGAAAATACAGTTCTAAATAACTCCATTTTATTTTGTAGCCTGAGAAGTCCAGAGTCCCTCTCCGTTGCCAAAATACTGTGTTATTGTACGTGGTCTTGTATCTGAAGTATAGCTTGTCTCTAACACTCTGTGACCTGTGTTATACCCTGTTTTAGTGCAGGCATCAAGGAGTATGTTAACTGGTATAAATAATTAAGAATGTATTCCTTTAAATTAAAATTGACTTAGGGCATGTAAGCTTGCAAAAATGCCAAATTATCATAACTATCATGCATCTTCTTCATGTTCTGGTAATGCCAATTAGCAAATGGTGCTCTGAGGTTTCAGTGGTGTACATACTCTGTTTAAAAGCTGCTTTTTTTGGGTGTTTTTCAGAGCTCTGCTGGCTGGTGGAGGCTTCTCCACGTGGACTTACCGGCAAGGCTACGATGTCAGCATTCCTGTCTATAGCCCCTTGTCGGCCGAAGTGGATCTGCCAGAAAGAGGACCCGGGTAAAGCAATTCCCACAAACTGGGCAAAGTAGATTCAATATCACATTGAATATGGAGGCTGATAAAATATAAATATAGCTGCTGACTTGTTGGTGGGCTCGGGCAATTTTGTAAGAGTAGCTTTTAATAACTGGAACCTATGATGGTTCCAGTGCTAACAGCCTTGGCTCATCTGCCAACGTGTGGTTAGCTGGGAACTGAGAATTTTTTTGGTGTGATTCTGTTTTTCCCACTGCAGAAACCAAACTCTAAAAGATGAGAGCATGAGAGTGTTTCTAGGAGAATTAGATTCGATATTTCCAGTGAGCTGGCAAGATATTTTGGTTATAAATAAAAGCAGTTGTTAATACGTTTGGTTTCTTTAAAATATAAGTAAAACAGGGTGGTAGTTCAAAGCAATAATGGTTGCTTCAGGTGATTTATTTTTGGAGGCTTAAAAGGAAAGTAATGGCAGAAGATCACTATTGCAATGATAAAAAAAGTGTACTTTAAAGACACAGAAGGGATCATGGGGATCAACTCGAGCTCCTCAGGTAGTATCAGCCAGTGCAAACTTTGAATGAGTAACAGAATAGGAGGGAGAACGTGATCTTTACCTCTGTGTGTCTTATAGATACATTCTTCCTGTATGAGTTTAAATGCTGTGGTGGTTCTGAAGTCCCTTTAAAGTTACATTGAGAGTTTGGAACAGGAGAAGCCTGAAAGTACAGGTCTGAACAGAAGAAGTTCTGAAGGATGGCAGTGTGGTTATGGCTCGTGAAAAAGAGTGAGACCTGATTTGATTATGGGAATAGTTACATCCAGAGCTTGAGGCCCCACCTCAGGGGCTGTGTCCAGTTTTGGGCCCCTTTCTACCAAAAAGACATTGAGGTGCTGGAGTGTGTCCAGAGAAGGGCGATGGAGCTGGTGAGGGGTCTGGAGCACAAGCCTTATGAGGAACAGCTGAGGGAGCTGGGGGTGTTCAGCCTGGAGAAAAGGAGGCTGAGGGGAGACCTCCTCGCTCTCTCCAACTCCCTGAAAGGAGGGTGTAGCCAGGGGGGGTCGGTCTCTTCTCCCAAGTCACAGGCGATGGGACAAGAGGAAATGGCCTCGAGTTGCACCAGGGGAGGTTCAGATTGGAAATTAGGAAAATGTTTCCATGGAAAGGGTTATGAAGCCTTGGAATGGGCTGCCCAGGGAAGGGGTTGAGGCACCATCCCTGGAGGTGTTCAAAAGCCGGGTTGACATGGTGCTTAGAGACATGGGTTAGTGATGGTTTTTATCAGAGTTTGGTTGATGGTTGGACTAGATGATCTGAAAGGTCCCTTCCAACCTCGATAATTCTATGATTCTATGATGCTTGGTGGTTTATTTTCTTCTTTAAATAATGGAATAACAAACAACCCTCATAAACTTCTAGTTAGAAGCAAAGCAAGTGGGAAATAAAGCACTAATTTTAACAGGGAATGTGATTAGCCATTAAAATGACCTACCCTGGAAAGCGGTGGTTTCCCTAATCTATTCATGTCTTCAAAACAAAAGTAGGTAGAAGTCTGGAAGACATGTTTTAATTGATTACGGAAGACTGCTCCTTTAATATTTCATAAGCCTTTTAATGACACAGCTGAAAGCGTTTCACTGTAGCAAGGTCTTTCCTCTGTTACGGTTTAAAAGATGGTCAGACTGAGGCCATGGTGGGAAATGGTGTGTCCACTGGTCGTGAGGATCAAGTTTAGAAATGGGGAAACTTTACACTCTTTTTTTCTGGCAGTATCTTGAGGAGAATAAGTTGGAAACTGTGGTTGAAAGGGTGCTGCCATCATAGAATCATAGAATCATTGAGGTTGGGAGAGACCCTTGTGATCATCGAGTCCAACCATCTCCCCTACTCTACAAAGTCCTCCCCTACACCATGTCCCTCAGCACTGCATCTAAACGGCCCTTAAACACAGCCAGGGATGGTGACTCCACCCCCTCCCTGGGCAGGCTGGTCCAATGCCCGACCACTCTTTCGGTGAAAAATTCCTTCCTAATGTTCAATCTAAACCTCCCCTGTTGGAGCTTGAAGCCGTTCCCTCTCGTTCTGTCGTTAATTACCTGTGAGAAGAGACCAGCACTAACCTCTCTACAGTGTCCTTTCAAGTAGTTGTAGAGAGTGATGAGGTCTCCCCTCAGCCTCCTCTTCCTCACACTAAACAGCCCCAGCTCCTTCAGCCGTTCTTCATATTATTTGTTCTCCAGGCCCTTCACTAGTTTCGTTGCCCTCCTCTGCACTCGCTCCAGCACCTCCAGATCTCTCTTGTATTGAGGTGCCCAGAACTGGACACAACACTCGAGGTGTGGCCTCACCAGTGCTGAGTACAGGGGCACAATCACCTCCCTACTTCTGCTGGTCACACTATTTCTAATACAAGCCAGAATGCCATTGGCTTTCTTGGCCACCTGGGCACACTTTTCCGACAGTAAAGGTCATTGTGCTTTGGCTTCAAGTGTCTCCTCCTCTAGGTAAGGGCCACGCTCTTGCTGTTGCTGCTCCAAGTGAGATACCCCAGTCCATTCCAGCACAAACTGGTTCAGCAGTGATTCACTTTGCTTGCACCCATGGTGTGTTCCTGCTTGTGGTGCTCTTGGACCAGACCAGCGTACGGCATCTGGTTGCATCCCAATGGGTTCTTCATGGACCTCAAGTATTCCTCCAGCCCCACAGAGAGTGAAAGGGAGTTTTTGTGTCCCTGCCTGGAAAGTGTGAACCTGATGAGAGGCTTGGGCACGTACAGAACCAGGTGTAAAGAGAGATGCAGTGATTTTGGGCTCCACGGAGTCAACTGCTGTGTCTGGTTTTAGGGAAGATAAGAGAAACTCATGTGGGAGACTGAATGTCTGCATTCAGTGATTGGGCTGGAGCTTCCCTGGTCTCAAAAGTTGGGTTTTTTTGGTGAGGAACAGGCTGTAGTCTCTGCACTACCATCTAGTGGCCACTTAGCATTACTAATTAAAACCCTTTTGCAGGTTTGATTGCTTCATGCAGGAGTGTTAAGGGAACAGTGCTCAGGGTTCAGGCTTGCTTGGGATAAATGATTACGTTCCACTACACGGGGGTGTTATTTCCTGCGAGCTGGGATGCACTTTTTGTTTTGTAGCAAGACTTTAAGTGTTGGAGGATGATGACAATTTCAAGGCAAAATTTGGTTTTAAACATAAACACAAACAAATCTGCATAATTTTTAGCTGGTTATAGGCATTTATTATCACTCCTCCAGCAGTATTTCTTTTTTTTAAGGAAAATTCTTTTTTATCCCTCTTATAGAGCTGGATGGAGAGGTTTTGATTTACTTTCCTTTTTAGTTGGATACTTTGAAATATTTTTAATCCACCTCTGTTAAAACTATATATTCTATAGAGCTGCTGGTAGCAAGTTGGTAGCAGCAGGGGTCTTGGGGGGGGAAAAAAAGAATGTTTAGAAAAAATTCTATGCAAGTCTCATCTGTTAATTGGAGCAACTAAAGTGACCCCCATGAAATTGAGTAGAAGGGGTAACTTGCCATGTTAATTAGTGTCTTGAAACACTTCAGTGTTCATAGAATCATGGAATGGTTAGGACCACAGAATGGAAGACACCTTTAAAGGTCACCCAGTCCAACCCCCCTGCCATGAGCAGGGACATCTTCAACTAGATCAGGTCGCTCAGAGCCCCATCCAACCTGACCTTGAATGTTTCCAGGGATGGGGCATCTACCACCTCTTTGGGCAACCTGTGCCTGTGCTTCACCACCCTCATGGTAAAAAATATCTTCCTTCTATCTAGTATTAAGGCACATTTTAAATATTCATGATTTTTGGAAAGTGGTAGGAGTTTGAGAGTGAACGGGATAATAGACCTTCAACTTTGTCCTGGAAATGTTACTTTATGTTGCCCAAAAGGGACAGAACTGAATCACAGCTAACGAGGTGAGCTCGTCCTGTTGTTGCTGTCACCGTATCAAGACTAAATAAGCATGGGGCAGCTGAGTTGTCAGTTCAGCCTATTTCTTTTTTTCAATTAAAATTGATGAGGAACATGGGGGGGAGAAACCAGCAGCAGCGTTTAGTGTAGTATCTACTTTGTTGTGGCACACAAACACCAAATAGAAGAACAAACAATCCTGGCATCAGTAGGTAGCTGTTTTAGTGTGTAGCTAAACAATATTTATTTCAGTTTATGATAGAGGTTATAAAGCAAATGCCTATTCTAATGTAATAAGCACTCTTTTCGGGTAAAAATTTATTCCAAGTTGTAAATGCTGCAGAGCCCCTTACTATCCAAGATTTGTGTTGCATCATTAGCCTTTCCAGGCTAAAATATGGTAGTGTGTTCACATTTGGTTAATCTAGCTCTGCCTTTTTATTTCTTTCCCCTCCCATGTTTTCTGTAGCATGTTGGAAGGGAACTCCCAGTGCTGTCAGATAACCTTGCTGTGGTTTTTCAGGCCTCGCAGGTACTTCATCCTGTCATCTCAAATGGCTCTGCACCCGGAATACCGCTCCGAGCTGGAAGCTCTTCAAGCTGAGAACGGGGAATCCGTGTTGATCCTGGACAAATGTACAAATCTGTCAGAGGGGGTCCCCGCTGTTCGCAAACGTTGTCACAAGAATCAAGTCTTTGATTATCCCCAAGTGCTTCAGGTAAAGATGTCTCTCCTCCAAACTTCTCTTCCCCTTGGTGACTGTCTTAGCTGTGGAGCTGTTCCGGTTTAGCACTGGTAGGGCACTTCTTTGGGTTTGTCATAGAATGATTTGGGTTGGAAAGGACCTTAAAGATTATCAAGTTCCACCCCCTGCCCTGGGCAGGGACACCTCCCACCAGACCAGGTTGCTCCAAGCCCCATCCAGCCTGGCCTTG
>NW_015090921.1:155701-199644 GCF_001431845.1 Calidris pugnax
ATTTTTTGGTGAGGAACAGACTGTAGTCTCTGCACTACCATCTAGTGGCCACTTAGCATTACTAATTAAAACCCTTTTGCAGGTTTGATTGCTTCATGCAGGAGTGTTAAGGGAACAGTGCTCAGGGTTCAGGCTTGCTTGGGATAAATGATTACGTTCCACTACACGGGGGTGTTATTTCCTGCGAGCTGGGATGCACTTTTTGTTTTGTAGCAAGACTTTAAGTGTTGGAGGATGATGACAATTTCAAGGCAAAATTTGGTTTTAAACATAAACACAAACAAATCTGCATAATTTTTAGCTGGTTATAGGCATTTATTATCACTCCTCTGCAGCAGTATTTCGTTTTTCTAAGGAAAGTCCTTTTTTATTCCTCTTATAGAGCTGGACAGAGAGGTTTTGATTTACTTTCCTTTTTAGTTGGATACTTTGAAATATTTTTAATCCACCTCTGTTAAAACTATATATTCTATAGAGCTGCTGGTAGCAAGTTGGTAGCAGCAGGGGTCTTGGGGGGGGAAAAAAAGAATGTTTAGAAAAAATTCTATGCAAGTCTCATCTGTTAATTGGAGCAACTAAAGTGACCCCCATGAAAATGAGTGGAAGGGGTAACCTGCCATGTTAATTAGTGTCTTGAAACAATTCAGTGTTCATAGAATCATGGAATGGTTAGGACCACAGAATGGAAGACACCTTTAAAGGTCACCCAGTCCAACCCCCCTGCCATGAGCAGGGACATCTTCAACTAGATCAGGTCGCTCAGAGCCCCATCCAACCTGACCTTGAATGTTTCCAGGGATGGGGCATCTACCACCTCTTTGGGCAACCTGTGCCTGTGCTTCACCACCCTCATGGTAAAAAATATCTTCCTTCTATCTAGTATTAAGGCACATTTTAAATATTCATGATTTTTGGAAAGTGGTAGGAGTTTGAGAGTGAACGGGATAATAGACCTTCAACTTTGTCCTGGAAATGTTACTTTATGTTGCCCAAAAGGGACAGAACTGAATCACAGCTAACGAGGTGAGCTCGTCCTGTTGTTGCTGTCACCGTATCAAGACTAAATAAGCATGGGGCAGCTGAGTTGTCAGTTCAGCCTATTTCTTTTTTTCAATTAAAATTGATGAGGAACATGGGGGGGAGAAACCAGCAGCAGCGTTTAGTGTAGTATCTACTTTGTTGTGGCACACAAACACCAAATAGAAGAACAAACAATCCTGGCATCAGTAGGTAGCTGTTTTAGTGTGTAGCTAAACAATATTTATTTCAGTTTATAATAGAGGTTATAAAGCAAATGCCTATTCTAATGTAATAAGCACTCTTTTCGGGTAAAAATTTATTCCAAGTTGTAAATGCTGCAGAGCCCCTTACTATCCAAGATTTGTGTTGCATCATTAGCCTTTCCAGGCTAAAATATGGTAGTGTGTTCACATTTGGTTAATCTAGCTCTGCCTTTTTATTTCTTTCCCCTCCCATGTTTTCTGTAGCATGTTGGAAGGGAACTCCCAGTGCTGTCAGATAACCTTGCTGTGGTTTTTCAGGCCTCGCAGGTACTTCATCCTGTCATCTCAAATGGCTCTGCACCCGGAATACCGCTCCGAGCTGGAAGCTCTTCAAGCTGAGAACGGGGAATCCGTGTTGATCCTGGACAAATGTACAAATCTGTCAGAGGGGGTCCCCGCTGTTCGCAAACGTTGTCACAAGAATCAAGTCTTTGATTATCCCCAAGTGCTTCAGGTAAAGATGTCTCTCCTCCAAACTTCTCTTCCCCTTGGTGACTGTCTTAGCTGTGGAGCTGTTCCGGTTTAGCACTGGTAGGGCACTTCTTTGGGTTTATCACAGAATGATTTGGGTTGGAAAGGACCTTAAAGATTATCAAGTTCCACCCCCTGCCCTGGGCAGGGACACCTCCCACCAGACCAGGTTGCTCCAAGCCCCATCCAGCCTGGCCTTGAACCCCTCCAGGGATGGGGCAGCCACAGCTTCTCTGGGCAACCTGGGCCAGGCTCTCACCACCCTCACAGCAAAGAATTTCCTCCTAATATCTAACCTAAATCTCTCCTCTTTCAGTTTAAAACCCTTCCCCCTCGTCCTGTGTAATTAACTCAATGGCTATGTTTTGAAACCGCATGATTCATTACGTTAGCTTGGATATTATAAAATTTATTCTTATTTTTAAGTGGGCCCAGAATTATCTACTCAAACTGATACACAGGCTATGCTGCAATTAAAAAACACTGCTTGTGTACAACAATTTCATGAGATTGGTCGTGATGATCTCCTAGTAGCACATGATGACGTCATGTAAACTTAAAAAATGATACAAACATACTGCCAAATCCAGCAACAAAGGGAAGAGAAATTTTTGGAGGCCAGGCAAATTTGCTGACTTAAAAATTGGAGAAGAACATTGGGATCTAGGCTCTCTGGAATAACTGTGGAAATGACCTCCAGCAGGCATGAATCTGATATTGATTTCTCACATATGACAGCCGAGGCCTTGCTAGATGAAGCTTGGAACAGAGGATAGCTCTGTCAATTGGAGGGAAGATTAACATGAACTTTAAAGAGCTTCTGTGTGGATTTATTTGGGGGCAGAACCCGAGTGCTACTTTTAAGGAGAGTTGGTCAAGCTTGTATGTTTTTTTTCTATGCATCTCAGTAGTTAAACCCTCCAAAACTCTCCGTATGGATAGGACAGGCCGAGCTAGAAGACTTGTCAGCGTGCAGCTATGAAAACAGCTAGGTGAAATGTGTTTCATGGCCTGGGCCCAACTTCCAGAGGCTTTTTGATGTGTCAGTGAAGATAAAACTAGCTGGTGTTCTCAGCCCCCTGTGTCTCTTGGCAGTTCCCTGCCAGCGAGGTGCTGTGGCATGCGGTGTGGTGGAGTTACACCATAGGCCACTGGGCTCTGTCTGCGGCCACCAGCAGCAAATCTGGCTTTGAACTTCAGCAAATGATGATAAAATAACAAACAAGCCGAGGAAAGGCAAAGTTTCCACCCCTCTTGTTATGTTTTGTAGGAAATATGTTTAAAATTCCTTGTGGAGGAGGGGGAGAAGGGAGGAAAGGGTCACCCGAAGTCCTAAACTTTCAGCCAAAGGGGAAAATACTTATTTGTTTGCTTTATTTCTTTAGAAACAGACTGGATTGCTCAAGGATAACAAGTCAGGGAATCTATATCTATATCTTGGCCTGTATGATTTTATAACTCAGAAGAGAGCTGGCACATGCCGAGATCATTAAAATACTTTCCTTTGCAGAGCCTTGCATCTCCCTTTGGAATGTCTGGCTGATAACAGTGGTGATGTGAGGAGATGTATTTATAGTAACCTTTGTCTAGACAGGAAAAATGGTTATCTGGGCAGATGAGCATGTGTGTCCACATCTGGGCTGCTTTTTTTTCCTTTTTTTTTTTTTTTTTTTTTCCCCCCTCTTCCAGACCTTACTGGAGTCTCTTCCACCTGCTGCTGTGCGATCTAGTGAGTCAGTGGTTAAAATGTGTGTTGGTTCTCTCTGCTCTTTTCATTCCCCCCACCCTTCTCTTCCTGTCTGAGACTGGGGGGGAAGGGGGGACTACGATCGCAGTTCATCCTTTCCAGCACTGCCTTTACAGATTTCCTGCTAGACAGGCTCTTGGGCTTCTGGGTTGCTAATGCTTCCTGTTGGCAGTCTTCTCCTGGATGGGATTTTCAAGGCTTTCAGATTCATAGAGTACTAAACACAGGTCTTACAGTTGCGTCAGGAAACAAATGAAGAGCCAGCAAACCCCCTTGTATTTCCTAGTTCCAGTTTGATGTTTTGCTGTCCTGCTGAGCCTCCTGGCTGCTTTTCCTCAGGCCACGGAACGCAAGCCGGAAAGATGTTTTCTTATCTGTGGGAGCCCCTGTATCAACTTTATAATTTTTTCTTTCTTAGACTTAGGGATAATAGTGACTTGGGCTTTTTCCTTGTTTGTGTAGCTGAACTCTAGAGCCATTTATTTTGTGATCTTGAACCTGTAATGAGACTCCTCGGTGTCAGTGAGAGCTAAAGTCCCCATTTACAGGGTGAGCACAGCATAGTCAAGAAGTCTTCTCTGCTGCAGTTTAAACTCCTGGCTTTTTGTCTTGTGTGTTGTGGGCACAAGTAAGCAGGTTACATTCTTCCATTTTGCAGCAACTTTTTATATTTTTGAAGCTCCCCTTAACCATCTTCCTCCTGCCCTCACCCCTTCAGATTAAGTAGTATTGATATAATCAGTCTTTCCTCATAGATCACGTTTTCAAGGTAAGTAATGATCTTTTTTTTTTTTTTTTTTTTTACAAGGGGGAGGGCAGGAAAACGTAATGCATACACAGGCATAATACAAACCAAACATTTCCCTTTTTTCCTTGTCTGTTTGATCCATTTGTTGGCAGGAGTCCACATTCTGTGTTGTTCTACGTGGAGCCCGCCTGGGCCAGGCTGTGCTAAGTGATGTTCTTCAAGCTGGCTGTGTCCCAGTCATCGTTGCTGACTCCTACATCTTACCTTTCTCGGAGGTTCTGGACTGGAAGAGGTCTGTACCCTCAGTATTGTGCATCAAACTACCACAGAAGGGACTTCTTTGCATTCAGTAATGTGAATAAAGTCTAGTGTTTTGAGGGCTACAGGGAATAAGATTACAGAATAAGCCACATGCAGTCTTTACCCTATATATATTATGCATCAAAAATAGGAGAAGAAAACAAATGAGGCAGAGATGACAGAGCATTTGGTTATCCTGGAGCCGATGACATTTTTTTCTAAAACAGACTTGCTTTATTATCTTTTGCTTGAATTCAGTGAGGACTGGTCTGCATTCAAGCTCTTTTAAGAAAAGCACGTGCTGAAATTGGTATCATGTAAATGCTAAATTCTGTATGTTCTGTTCCTGATTCCTACATTCATCTGAGACTGAAACATATATTTATTTTGTAGCCGAGTACCCTGTGTTAAGAGCCTAGATTATTTTTCCATGCATGCACTATGCCCACTTATGTGATCTTAGGAAAATACATACAAAATTGACTGCTTTGTATACATAGCACTGTGTATGTTCTTAGTGTTTGGTCACTCAAAAAATGTCAGTTGACAGCAAGTGAGTGGCAGTCCAGAGAAGAGAATTCAGGATTTCTGGGTCTCTGTCTCTTCCATATTTATTGGGTTGTCTGTAGATCAGTCCATAGACTTTGTAGGTTTAGACTGAACATTAGGAAAGAATTTTTCACCGAAAGAGTGGTCGGGCATTGGAATAGGCTGCCCAGGGAGGGGGTGGAGTCCCCATCCCTGGCTGTGTTTAAGGGCCGTTTAGATGCAGTGCTGAGGGACATGGGGTAGGGGAGGACTTTGTAGAGTAGGGGAGATGGTTGGACTCCATGATCCCAAGGGTCTCTTCCAACCTAGATGATTCTATGATTCTTTGATTACCTGTGGGCAGACTAGCTGATGTTGTGAAGGAACTGCTACAGAATAATTAATTATGCTGAGAGAAGACTCTTTCTTCCTGCTGCTATCTTCTGAACGTGTCTTATTAGAATAGGACAAGACTGGGTTGGAAAAGCTGTTGACATCTCCTAATGAAGAACTTATTTCTTCTCCTCTTACCGTTTGTTTTCTGGTTGGTTTTTTTTTTGCTTATAGAGCTTCTGTTGTCATCCCTGAAGAAAAGATGCCTGAAATGTACAGTATTCTGCAAAGTGTCCCCCAGCGACAGATTGAAGAGATGCAGAGACAGGTAAAATAATGTACTCTGTTTAAATTTTCTTTTGTTTATGGTTGGAGTGTAGATTGGTATGTCTGCCTTACTGGGAAATCTGTTGGAATGCAGAAGCATCCATTGTACTCTCATGTTAATATTTTGATTATTCATCCCTCTTCTTTCTTTACCCTAAACATACTCATTGACCATTACTTTTCAATGTCATGTCTCTACCCATCACTGGGGCAGCTAAATGTGTTGAACAGCAGCTGTTGATCAGTACTGTGTTATCCATAACGTCAGGAAATTAGGAATATTGCATATGATTGCAATTGCAGAAGAACATTTCACTGGGCAGACTTCAGTTACTCAGAGTGGATTTTCTCCAACCTACCAGGTTAATGTACATGCTGTTGTGAAATACATTATAGGATCTTTAGCATCCACAGTGATGGAAGCCTCCCCATCCTGAAACATGAAACTGAAATGTTGACTATTTGCTTTTTCATGAAAAGATGCTGTAGTGTTTGTCACGAATGGAGATTGCCCATTTCTACTACTGGAGTCAAACCCCACTTTCATTAATTTCACATTTCTTGTGCCCCCTCTGCTTTCTTAATGCACCCTCGGATGGACGCTCTCCCTGAGTGCAGGTGTACTACCTACTCTCATATTTCTGATGAAATCATGGTGTACATTTGTTTCTTTTCCCTAAATGGTATTTAAATTGTATTAAAGTAATTCAGGAATCTGCCTTTATCTCAAGAGAAGCTTTGGTTCTCACTCAAAAAGTGAGAGAAGCACGAATTGCAAAATGTTTTAAATATTTCAACTAAGTTGACAGTTCCTCTGAGAGGGGAATTTGACTGGGGTGGTGACTGGAAGAGCTGAGACCATGAGCTGTCCAAACTTGTGACAGAAGTCCGTGTGGGCTGGATATATAGTCAAAGGGAAACATCTTCTAGTTCACTCCAGTTGATGCTGGTTCCTGTTCATTCCCCTGCCCTGGACAGGGACACCTCCCACCAGACCAGGTTGCTCCAAGCCCCATCCAGCCTGGCCTTGAACCCCTCCAGGGATGGGGCAGCCACAGCTTCTCTGGGCAACCTGGGCCAGGCTCTCACCACCCTCAAAAGCAAGAATTTCTTTTTAATATCTCATCTCAGTCTCCCCTCTTTCGGTTTAAAACCCTTCCCCCTCATCCTATGGTTCCCCTCCCTGATCCAGAGTCCCTCCCCATCTCTCCTGGAGCCCCTTGAGGGACTGGAAGGGGCTCTAAGGTCTCCCCGGAGCCTTCTCTTCTCCAGGCTGAACCCCCCCAACTCTCTCAGCCTGTCCTCACAGCAGAGGGGCTCCAGCCTCCGATCATCTCCATGGCCTCCTCTGGCCCTGTTCCAACAGCTCCATGTCCTTCCTGTGCTGAGGACTCCAGAGCTGGACACAGAGCTCCAGGTGGTGTCTCCCCAGAGCAGAGGGGTCACCATCAGTTGCTTTAATTCTGGAGCTCTCACAGAAATGGCAAGCCCAACAGATAAGGATTGTTACCTGTGTGAGGATTTTCACGAAGGGCGAAGAGTTTTCTTGTCAGATCAGGGGGTAGGATTCAACCACGTTGTTCTTTGGGTGGTTGGAATATATAGATTACTTTTTTGGGCCGGTGAAGAAGTAAGATGTTAACATATTCTGTAAACTTGTATCTAGGATCTTTCATCCTTGTCACCTTATTTTACCTGAGCATATATTGGTAGAAGGTAGGGAGATACTGTTGTCATTGCTTTTCCTGAGGAGAAACTGAGGCATAGAGAAAGAGAGAGCTGGGTACGTAGGGAAAAGGTCTATCTATCTGATCTGAGGTGACTTTTGAAGATGTGTGGGATTTGTGAAGACATGTTTCTGAAATTCCTTTACACAACCTCAGTGACAAAGTCATCTTTTGGGTAGTCCTTGTAAAAATTGACCCAAGGCCTGGTTTTCAGGGTGTAGCCTACAGTTATTTCTACCTGGACAGTGCTAAAAGTTGCACGTGTGTGTTAATACTGGATACGTATGGAGAAAATAGACTCTCAAATGGAGAAAATAGACTCTCAAATGTAACAGTGAGTCTTTTTACGCCTGAATTCCTTTTCCCAGTCTGCAAATATCCCAGCAGCCATCAGGGGTCTCCTTTCTCTTCAGTCCTTCACACAAATGAACCGTCTTGCTGTGCCCAGGTTGCCACCAGGGATGGCAGGTGAAAAAGTAGCTTCGTCGTTGCAGCTCCTAAAAACAGGATTTTGCTTTATTTTCCCGTTTTTTTTTCTTTCTCTGACATAAACGTAGATACGTTAACGCTGGGGAGTTTTGCTGCCTCTGACATAAACATAGATACGTTAACGCTGGGGAGTTTTGCTGCTGAAAGCTTTTAACAGACCCTTAATGTCAGTTTTAAATGTGCATGGATTTTTCTTGTTGTCCGTTTTACTACTATCGTAAAATAATTGTTTCAGGATAGTGTTCTCTTTCTACAGAGAATACAGGTGAGGAAAAACCGGAAACAAACAAAAAACCCCCTAAATGTTCACAGGGAAACAAACCAACAAAACGCCCCTTAATTCAGATGATCTAGAAGTTATCTCTATGGTCTATAACTCCATAAAATTCAGTTAAAACAGAAGATATTTTAGTGTCCAGAATGCAATTCCATATTGTGTTTGGAGTGAATTTTGTTGGGATTATAGATGGTTTTTAGTAGTCATCGCCGTTGGGTCCAAAGTATCCCTGAACGTGATGGGAACTGTGATTCTGTTGACTGAAAGTGGGAAGTGTGTTTTTCTAAAGCTTCCTCACATCTTGATGCTTTTGTCGAGGATCTAGTTGAGTGGTTTTGGTAGTAGGAGTACCAAAATGAAATGACGAGGTCTGTCTTTCTTTTGTCTTTGTCAATTTATTTCTGTCCGTGTGTTGAAGGCACTTAAACATATTATCTCCATATGTTAATGTGTCCTCTCAGCCTTATTTGTGAAATTCCCTTCTTGATACAGGGTTCTATGTTCTAGCTCTCTGATTTGGTGAAAAACTACTTAGTGATTAATGTTGTGTGGACTGCCAGGAACCTGGCTGCTTTTCCTCAGATAACTATGCAGTTACATTCCACCTGTGCTACAGATCTTGGTTTCCTTCCTCCTCCTCCTCCTCCTTAGCAGGGAGCAGTTGCATGCTTTATTTACTGGCTTTTGATTTCAATGGCTTGGGAAACTATCTTAGGAATTTTTTTGGCGAGCCAAAAATGTCTTCCGGGTTTTTTTCAGCGTCTTCACTTCAGCACCAATATACAGGAATTAATGAGTAAAGGTTCACAAAATAAAGCTAAAGTCATCATAGAAGAAGGAGGGAATTTGATGTTGAAATGAACCTTTTGAAGAGGCTGGTGCTTAGAGTAGTTCAGAAGCGAAGCGAATTTGTCGTAAGTGCTCTATTTTGTTTCTTGGGCAAGGAACTACTAAAGTGGAACTCAACTAATATCCATTTATAGAATGAATCACAAATGATTCATCTGGAGTGATTTGTGCATGTTTTCAGACGTGATCGATAGCAGTTGTTTATTCTGCTGAGCCATGGAAGGGCAACAAAAGCTTCAAAATATTCTGGTTTTGCAAGTAACCCCTATTTCTCAAGAATATTTATACCACTTTCTTTTGCTGCTTCAATTTTAAGGGCTGATAACACTTGATGTACAATATTTTGATGCTTGTTTTTTGTCGAGTGGAACAAGACTGACTGAAACTGGTCTTGTGGTATGTTTGGGTTTTTTCCAGTTCATTGTAGTTTGCACTGAGCATTGCTCTTATTTAGATGGAAACAAAGATAGTTAGATCACAATGGTCATGTTATTTCTTGTTTTTACGATATCAAAAACTTGGAGTTTGATGTACAGTTACAAAAAGATTGGTCCATAACTGATGTTAAAATGAGGGGAAAGTGATCTTTGCAAAGAGCTTGTATTAAAATTGGTATGAAAATTGTTTTACAACATCTCACTGTTCCCTTTGTAGTTAGGATGTGTTTAGGTTTTATTTCAAATACTGGTTTTGTGGCACATGAAATTCTATTAGGGGAGACAATATGTTTTTGATAAAGACTTGTGAAACGTGCTTTGCCAGTACCTGCCAATTAACGTACTTTTTCAGTAAATTAAGAAACCGGTTGACGTGTTCTGACATAAGCGTGGTTGAGATCATCCCCTTTTTAGCCAAACAGAACAAATCTTGTTTTTCAGTAGGATGAAGCATGAGTTCATCATACCTATCAGGCTTTCTGGGGCTGATAACCTTTGTGGGGTTGGAGCCTTGCTGTCCAAATACTTTGCTTGCAGTGGTTGGCTTGATTACGACAGAATTCTTCTCCTTAGTTGGAAAAACCCCATAATTAAAGGGAATTTTATTGTAAATGTTAGTTTGCCAGTTTTCTTTGTTGACTAGATACTTTTTCTGCAGTATTTTATTGCAGTTGATATATATATACACGCGCAGAGACGTGTATGTGTATGATTGTCTCTTTTAATGAGTAAACCTTCTTCTATGCTTAATTTTTGCTTTGTTTCTGGAAGTGCTTCTAGCCATGCTTCTAGCTGGAGAAGAGAGGGAGGCTCTTGAATGCAAGTCATTACATTTAAAATCAATAAAAACCCGCATTTGAAAATATTTTCTTATAGTTCGGACACTGATCGTGAGCATCACACCCTACTGTCATGATGAGGATAAAATACAGGTGGTTTGACTTTGGAGTCATCACCTGCTGGGATCGACAGCTGTTGTGACCTTGGGCTATGATTTCCTATAACACAACTTAGTTTTGCTGGGTTGTTTTGTCAGACAGTGCATGGTATAAACCAAGGAGGAGGTTTATTGGTTTGAGCAGAGCTGGAGTGTGGGAAATCAGAATGGATTTCTACTGTCCTGCCTTAGACCTGATGGTGCTGACATCTCTGGAGTTGATGTAACTTGTGCTTCTGTTATTCAGACTCGCAGAACTTTTTTGCCCTCAGCAATTTCTGGTTTTTTTCACAAAAGGGAATATTTTCTGCGCTCGCAGCCTAATCTACGCTGGTGTGAAAAAATGATTTGTATTTTGAATACTCCATGTGTCTGGAGATCAGCACATGATAGCTCTTACAAACTCCAACACACTGACCATCAAAAAGAGCCTCTGCTAGTCGAGCTGCTAAAATTAATAGCAGTGGGGATTGAACTTCTGCATCTCTGGTATTGCTGTCTTGTCTGTTTTCTCCGCTAACGTTGTCATTCTCGTTTTCTTTGAAGCTTCCTTGAACCATCCCCCCCCCCCCCCCCCCCCCATAGTTCCAGATGGGGTCTGAAATGCTGGCAGAAGTGCCCAGAGGCAGGTCGATAGCTCAGCTGCTGAGCCAGCAGACTCAGTGCTACATCTTTAGGGGTTCATTTTCTCTGCCCCACAAACCAGCAGCAAAGCTGGGGTGAGAACTACAAGTCAACGTAACAGACGTGTACGGTGGAGGGTGAAATGGGAAGTTTCCCCTCGCTCCTGAAGAAGAGGTAAAAGAGGTAAAGGGGAAAAAAAAGCAAACCCAAACTTTGCTGCTGTCGGCTTATCTCATGCCTTGTGTAGTTTCTCTCCCAACGGAGGGTTTTGGTTGAAAGCCCGTTAATCTCTAGGAACATATTTCACCGCTGCATTTGATACATAAATGTCTTTAACTCGTATGAATGTTTTCCACAAGTTACATCTCGGCCCCTTTGTCCTTTCTTTTTGCGAGATGAATCTGTCTGTCTGAATATACAGACATTTTGTAAATGTTTTTCCTTAATAAATACCAACGATTTGGAAGTCTTTTTGACACAGGCTCATTAAGGCATAGGATCAGAATATGGGAGTACTCTGTAATGGGAATAGAAGAGTTACTCCTCTGTTTACTTAAGCATTCTTTCTCACTGAAGGATTTTAGGTAAGGAGTTTATTTTTAAAAGAAGGCTTTGTCATGCCTCTTTCTGACTTCATAACACGCCCCACCTCCTGGAAATAAAAATTTTGAATTAATATCTGGTCTTGAAGGCTGGGTGACTTTGCGAGCTCTGACGGTACCAGAAGGAAGAACTAGTGTTCTCGAGTGCAGGAATTCTTTTCATCCTGGTTTCCTAGGGAAACAAGGGTATGATCACATACGGTGTGCATGCTGTTTGCTCTCTTTTGATTTTCTGTTATTGTCTGGTTTCGGCCAAACTTAGAGAGGTAGAGATCTTGGAGATAAGAAATTCCATAAAATTAGGTAGAAGATGAGCACCCCAGAAGAGCACGGCCTTTAAGAAAAAAACTTGGAGCTCAAGCTAAGGGTAATAGGAAAAACCCTTGCAGCTCCCCCTTAGGAATGATTCTGCCTTTGGGAAAGGTTTTCTTTGGAACTGGCACATCTTAGGCCAAGGAAATTCAGATGTAGCAGGATCAAATGCTAAAGTGACAAACAAAATTCACTATAGATTAAAGAAAGGGGATACGTGAAAGTAGAAACAGCCTTCTATAGGTGGTGACAGCCTGTCAGCTACTGCAGTCACTTGGAAAAGAGTACTTGGAAAAGAGTTCTTGTAATAAATAGTTATGTGAAAATAAAGGATTCATGGTCAGTCGTGGTCAAAAAAAAAAGTAATGTAAATAATTTTTAGAAAAGAGGTAGAGAACAAAATGGAAAATACTATGCAACTGCATGAATCTGCCCCCTGAATGCAGTTCATAGTTGTGGTTCTCCCCTTCTAAGAAGGATTTAATAGAACAAGGGTGATCAGAGGTTTCAAGAGAAGAGGGATTAAACACCAATGCTGTTCATCTTGAAGGTGAAAGATGTGGGATAAGATGAGGAGCAAGAATATAATGCAGAACTGTAAAATAAGGTTGTTTTGAAGAAAGTGAATGGACATGAGTGTATGTTGTTTGATACAATTTCATTTGATGTTCCCTAGAACTCGTATTATCTGGCATGTGGAATCTAAAAAACTTTAAAAGATGATGGTCTTTTCCCAGAACTAGTAGGTAGTCCATGGGACTCACTGCTTCAGCATTTCATAAGGGTGAAGGGTTTTTATTGGAGTAAAGAGTGAAGAAACCCAGAGGAGGAGGAGATGTCAGAGATGAATGCAACGGTCTACCCTCTGGCTTAGGGAGTTCCTGCATTGGAGACTTCTGGAGGCCAGAGAGGAGTTTGGGGAAGTGGTGGCTTATTCTGGCTGTGTCCGTGGTGATGGGGGACCTGCTGGGGACCCTCGTCAGAGACAGAATTCGGGAGCAGAAGGCCGTTTGGTCAGATGTGGTGTGCCATGGTGAGGCAACTTCAGGACTCAGGTTTGCAGGAGACCTTAGTGCCTTGTGGAATAACCTTGTCAGATCATCAGTGGCTTTTTAAGTGCATCTTCACTGGCTGCCAGGAAGTTCAATGGGAGAATATTGACCACAATGTAGAGTTTCCTCCTTGGATGAACGGATAATTCACTTTCCTGAAGCCCCATAAAATACTCACCTAGTGGCCGCGCAGCATTCTTGATTTTTATTAATTAATGCGTTTTAGATAATCACAGCCTCTTGTCTTTCCAGACCTTGTGGACAATTACAAGCTTAAAAAGGGATGTAAATCCAGTTTAAAAAAAATGTAGTTTGCAGTGTTTGCTCCTACAGAGGGAATACCTGGAGGGAGCTGTTGTGGTTTTTCTAGTGCACATCCCCTGTGCCTCGGCCCTGACCTGGAGAAAAGTTCAGACTCCGGGTCAAACAGAGCTGAAGACACGGGCATAAATCAAGGACTTGTTTTAGTGCCACGTTAAAACAACATGAGTGGCTGGCTTTTCTGACCCCTCCTCCCTTTCATTTAATGTGCTGCTTTGGCTCTTCTTTAAAGAGGGCTCTGTAGAGTAATTTCAGCTCTTATCAGCTTGCTGACAGCTATATGAGCCTTTCTGCTGGCTCCAGGCAATCACTGCCGGCGTGTGAAACATCCCATTCTTCCAGCCAAAGGCTCCTGGATAGAGTTAAAGCAAATGGGTGGTGGAGTTTTCCCGTGGGTGGTGCAGCTCACATAAAAGAGATGGGATTTAATTCTTGTTAGCCAATTAAACACAACTTCGTTTCGATATCTGGATACTGGAAGCTCTTTGAGCACAGTTGGATTTTTTTTATTTATTTATTTATTTTTTTAACATGTGCTTTTAGTGAGAATTATTCAACTTCCAGCTTCAGTTCTTTCCCTGACAGGGGTCTTGGGGTTCGTTGGACCCATCATTATCAAATTGAAACGAACTTTCATCTGTCTGCCATTCGTGGCGTTTGAAGGAGCGCGATCGGAGAGGCTAACCCTGCTTTAATCCTCCCAGAGTGCTCCAGCAGAGCTCAGGGTCCCCCATAAATGTCAGCCCTGGACAATTTGCCATCTTATCAGATGCAGAGAAGTTAGTTCCAGCCCTCTCACCCCTCCTCCAGAGGCAAGATTTGTTGCCGCAAACAGCAAAGGAAAGAGAAAACTTTTTTCCTGGCTTATTGCCAGGATCACCAGGGGAGTTGTAGAATCCTTGGCATTTATATATGTGAGGTTTTCATTGCTTTCCCCCTCCCCTCTTCGTTTGCAGCCCAGAATATCCTTCTCCTAGATGATTATTTGGTGTTGTCTGTCCTGCCCCCGTTGCTTTCCAGAATGAAGGAAACTGCTTTCGTGCTGCTCGTGTCAAAGAATGGTCTTTGTACCATCTCTGAGAGAGAGCTCAGAGATTTGAGAGCAATCAGCACCCCAGTGAATAATTTTTATAGGATGCAGTTGTATCTGGGTGAAACGTCATCTGTAAGAGGGAAATTAGGCTATTTTAAGACAATGTTATTTTTTTAAGATTAGATTTTAAGAGTCTGTATTTTGAGAGTGTGTGTGTTGTCGCGAAGTGGGCTTTTGGTACTTACCCATTGGAGATTGCTATGCACGGGTTGGGTAGGCTACAGATAAACCCAGATGAGCCAAAAATTGGGAAGGCATGCAGTTCTTTTGGAAATAATATTTGAAAATATTTTTCTGTTGTGCACACGAAGCAGTTAGCTGCAGACAAATGGATGATTGAGCATCTTTATTGGTGTTTCCCCTTGTTCTTTGTTACTCTGTGCTCTCCCTCTGCTGCTGCTCAGTCTGTACCATGTCACATTTCTTTATCCAGTTCACTTGCTCCACTTACCCTTTCATTATTGAAAGTGTTACAACTTTAACATTTACCTATATAGTGTAAATACACTGTGGTGTTGTAGTAATTTGCCTGTGAGTATATTAAATACTAGTAGTAAATATACCTTGTTCTTGTATCCGCTGTACTGATGAGTGGGTAGAGACATAAATAACTTGTAGAAGGTCAAATCATGATATTAGGAGTCCTGGATCCTGTTTTAATGACTAAATCAAATGTGCCTTACAGCGTAGGCTTTTAAGTTACAAAGGTTTTATGTATTCTGTAGAAGCCATCTGCTGCCAGATCATCTTTAGATGGCTTTTCCTTCAGTCTGTAAATTGTGCAGATACCTAACAGTTTCTTAAATGCCTGTATATAGGAAAATCATGTGTCTTTGTTACAAATGGAAGAGTGGGCTGCGTTAGGAATATACTGTAATGCCCTTTGGCTTGCAGATGGTGTAACTTTTATCAGGGGGTTGGCTCCTTCCTTCCCCCTCTGCTCCTCATTTATTTATTTATTTGTTTGTTTTAATAGTTTTTTTTCTTTTTCCATTAGCAGACAGTTTCGAATGCTCTTTAGAAATGAAAAATAGCACCTGGCAATAGTTTTCTTTGAGTACATAGTCTATGCTGGGGGCTTAAATCTGTACAGATGCTCTGGAGAGGAGGATTATAGAGGCTGTGCATATTCCAGGCTACTAATAGTGAAGTAGGGAATCACAGATAGATTAGGGCTAAGCTTAAGACAGAGAGTTTCCTGCAACCAGCCTCAGCTGGTGATGGAATTCTGGTCCCAGGGGATCCACAGAATACTTCATCTTGGTTCCCCCACACAGCACAGTCTGCCATAAAATGCTTCCCAACACTGTAACAGGAAAAATAAAAAGAAAAAAAAATTAATAATCAGTGGTGCCTGTTGAGGAATTGGGAAAAAACTTGCCTGATTTTGATTCTGGTGATGAGGTTAAGTGTGAGGATGAACACAACACCCATTAACCAACTGTCCTCAGTGCTTCAGCAGCTGGTCCATCAGGGAATCTCCTGAGAGGCCGTGTTGGATATGTATCAAGGGGAGAGGGAAAACCACTCTTTCCTCACATTTTTTGTTATTGTTCTGCTGAAGCAAAGGTTTCATACAGAATAAATAGGCAAACCCTAGTCAGTGGTGTACTGCCCGTATTTTTGGGGTAGCAAGGACTTCTGTAATAAGCTTTAATATTTCCCTTTGAGATTACTTCTCTTTTTTACAAAATTTAGCTTCATACAATGAACATTCCTCTTTAACGTGCTATTTCACATGTTAGCCGAGAAGAAATAAATAACTCTTGTTGATATCTATCAATTATTTTGTCCATGTAAAGTTGTTTTCAAGCCTGTACCTTTGCAGTTTGACCATCCTGTAGTATTATCACAACTAGTGATTATTTATCAACTTGTCTCTTTCATCAGACAGCTCTACAGCCATGCACAGTTTGGGTCATGAAGGATGAGGTATTATATAGCTTGAGCTAATTATTTTTAAGGTGCAGAGGCAAAAGCAGCACTGTGTCCTAAACTGGATTTTTCCTATAGATATGGAAAAAAAAAAATCCCAGTCCTTCAGCTTTTATCCTTCTAGAAGTCGGTAAGATATATCTGTATTTAAGCAATGCTGTTAGTAATGTCTGTGGTTAAAGTTGTCCAATGCTGAGAACTGTGTGTCTTAAGTTTGTGCTTATATAAAATAGAACTATGTAGCTTAAAGAAAATTGAGCAAATTAGATCTTCATCAGAAAGGCAACTACTTCTTGGTGTAGATCTCCAGTTCTGAGCTTGAGGTATGTGCTGATTTTTGACCGCTATAATATGGTCGTAACCCTACCTAGAGTTTTGGGTTGGTTGTTTTTGGTTTTTTTTCTTGCTTCAAAAAGCTGTCCTTTCATCTGGGTGATTGGCACTGGGCTTGCTTTGTGTTTAACTTCTCTAATCAAGGGAATTTAAGCTTCTATTCTCCCGGCATTAGTACAGGAGTCATGGGAAATCTCAAACAAGACAGATCTTGTTGCGGCAGTTGACACAAATAAAAGCCCTTGTGCTTTTATTTATTTATTTTTGGATGCTGGATGCTGATTAAAAGTTTCCAAGCATCCTTCAAGCCACGTTATAAAAGCCAACCAAGCAGAGAGCGGGGCCGGGAGATGCCGGTGGAGGCGGGACCGAGGGATCACAGTGGGAAGCATGGGTCTGTGTAACTCAGAAAGCTGGGAAAGGTGTAAACAGATCCCCAATTTATCTGTAAGAGTGGGCTCTCCAAACACTGGTTTATTGGCCGGTGGCTCCTGCTTTACTAACCTCTAACCCCTGGCCGTGCTCAGAGGTGCTGCCCACCAGCCAGCCTTGTCTTTGAACCTCCTTCAGCTCCTGCCACCTCAAAGGCTGGCGGGCGGATTCCTGTGTTTTGCTTGGGACCTCACCTCTCGGCGGGACGCCTGCGGCGGGGAAAACTGATCCACCCTGAGAACCTAGACATATTTGAAGGCAGTACCCCCGGGACTAGAAACCTATTGCTTTCAGTTGCTGGACCTGTCCATCATTTGTCAAGAAATGTGGCTTAAAACGTTGCCTCCCCCCCCCAACCAACTTGTGGTCGTACGGTCGTTGAATGTTCCCTGCAATTACAGAGATTTGTTTTCTGTTATTTTCTGGGCTGCCGTTGAATCAATGACAGCGTAAGTCTAGTCCACTGTAGGGCTGGTTTCACCTTGTTAACAGGGAGCCTGCCCAGGACAAATTTATCATAAAAAGGATGCTCCAGATCTGAGTAATTTTTTACTATGAGGGTGGTGAGACACTGGAACAGGTTGCCCAGGGAAGTTGTGGATGCTCCATCCCTGGAGGGATGCCATTGAATCAATGATAGCGTAAGTCTAGTCCACTGTAGGGCTGGTTTCACCTTGTTAACAGGGAGCCTGCCCAGGACAAATTTATCATAAAAAGGATGCTCCAGATCCGAGTAATTTTTTACTATGACTCCTCCACAGGTTAGGTGTGCCTGCCTCTTCCCAGTAACAGCCGGGTGTAATTGGAGTAATTAGGGAGACTTGAAAACCAAAGGAAAGAGAGTGGGCCGTTTTTCATGTCTTTACATCCTTATCAATGATAATTGTGTATATATATATGACTGTCTGGAAGCCAGAGTAGGATCTATATTACTCTCTTACAGCTGTGGTGCCAAGACGTGTCGTTTGCCTGTAAATAAGCAGAAAGAACTGGAAGCTCTTGGGGAGCAAAGGCAATTCAGGAAATGGTAGCCATTTTTACATGACATATTTGTAAAGCTTTGAGTGCTGGGTGCAATTGGAGTAATTAGGGAGCCTTGAAAACCAAAGGAAAGAGAGTGGGCCATTTTTCATGTCTTTACATCCTTATCAATGATGGGACTTCTCCTCAGGTTAGGTGTGCCTGCCTCTTCCCAGTAACAGCTGGGTGCAATTGGAGTAATTAGGGAGCCTTGAAAACCAAAGGAAAGAGAGTGGGCCATTTTTCATGTCTTTACATCCTTATCAATGATAATTGTGTATATATATGACTGTCTGGAAGCCAGAGTAGGATCTATATTACTCTCTTACAGCTGTGGTGCCAAGACGTGTCGTTTGCCTGTAAATAAGCAGAAAGAACTGGAAGCTCTTGGGGAGCAAAGGCAATTCAGGAAATGGTAGCCATTTTTACATGACATATTTGTAAAGCTTTGAGTGCTTTATGGATTTGCTGGCTCTGTGCTTGGCCAACCGTATTCCCAGCCGCGGCCGAGAGCAGGGTGGTGGTTCCTGGCTGCTCGTAGGGCTGATCCCTATTTCTTGGCTCCCTAACTGAAATACATATTTTGGTGGTGGATTTGTAGGGTGCCAGGGCAGTACGTCAGGTTTCCTGGCTGGTGCGACGTTGCCTTCTGTGATGGAGTTGGGAAGTTGACACACTCATTAATCAAAGAAGCAAATTGGAGGTGCAGAAGTGTGTGGAGGGAGGGGAGAGCACCAGTGCAAAATGGTATTTTTATCTACTCATCTTGTGTTCTCCTTATTTTTAAAATGAAGTTACTATCACTAGGACAAGCAATAGTGGAAATCTGTATTTTAGGGGGGGTCAATTGCAGGATTTCCAGACCGTATAAAATCTTACCATTTCATGAGAGAGAATGAGAACTATTCTGGTCAAAATAGCTTCTTCTGTGTCGTGTATTTGAGCCAGGTTTTAAGCAGAGCAAGGCTGAAGTCAGAAGATGAAAACTTTAAAACAAACAAAGAAAAACCAAAACAAAACAAAAAACCCCACCCTGAAACAAATAAAAACCAAAACCCAAGCAAATTGCCTGAAAGTATGGAAGCAAGACTCAAAATGCTAACTCCAACAGGTAACGTTTCAAAGAACCATTCTCATATATGCACAGTCTGTGGTGATGTACATATGGATTGCTAAAATTGAAATAATTCTTTTCAAAGCTCCAAAAGAGGTGAATGTGAGGAAGACTCCAGTGCAAGAAGCTTCAGATGAATATCTGAGCTTGCGCTAACTTTTTCCTTTATCCTTAGCTCTTAGGAGTCAGCGTTTGTCAGGCAGTTTACAGCAGGAAAATTGAGAGCTGGCAGAGGTGAGTTATTCCCAAGTGGCCGGTGTCTGAAGATTGGGACTAGAGTTTTGAACTCTGACCTCTGTCCCCTTATGAATCGGCAGCTTCAAAAAGGAAAAAAAAAAAAAAAATTTGGGTAGTGGAAAGATTTAGTTTTCACTCTCCGTTGTATCTGAAGTAGGCAAACAGGCTTGTTTCATGGCTGAAATTACTGCAGTGGAGAATATTGAGCCAGGTGATTAAATCCATCTACTGCTTTAGTTTTGAAGAGATATTTTTTGAGACTCAATTACAATAAAAACCAGCACCACAAAATGTCTGTCTAAAATCTCTGTTAACAGGTAGGACTGTAACGATACAAATTCTTGCTGTAACTAAGGACTGTTCCTCTACAAGCCACTCATATAAATTATATGAGATAAATGGATGAATATTTTCAGAACTTTACTTGGAAGTTTAAAGTTAAAGTTTACTTTACTAAGGGCGACAAAGATGGTGAGGGGTCTGGAGAATAAGTCTTATGAGGAGAGGCTGAGGGAACTGGGGTTACTCAGCCTGGAGAAGAGGAGGCTGAGGGGAGACCTTATTGCTCTCTCCAACTCCCTGAAAGGAGGGTGTAGAGAGGTGGGGGTCGGTCTCTTCTCTCAAGTCACAGGCGACAAGACAAGAGGAAGTGGCCTCAAGTTGCGCCAGGGGAGGTTCAGGCTGGATATTAGAAAAAATTTTTTCACTGAAAGGGTTCTCAGCCCTTGGAATGGGCTGCCCAGGGAGGTGGTTGAGGCCCCATCCCTGGAGGTGTTCAAAAGACGGGTTGATGTAGTGCTGGGAGGTCTGGTTTAGTGATGATGCTCCTTGTTTGTTGTGTGGGTGTCTATTTTTGTCAGTTAGGTTGAGGGTTGGACAAGATGATCTTTAAGGTCCCTTCCAACCTAGAAGATTCTGTGATTCTGTGAATCATGCATAGCTCAGAAACAGAAGCTGAAAGGTGGAGTGAAAATTCAGAAATGATATTAAAATAACATTGTTGTGTTCCATTAGAAGCAAACCTTTGCTAGTCTGGAAGCTGGATGTGCCCTGAATTGTTCTACTGCCCATTCATCTTTTTCCCTTGTGGAGAAGCTGCTGGTTTGAGCTTTGGGAAAACCCAATGTGGAATTATGGATTAGTCTTTATCTGAAGTGAGCAGACACCCCCAAAAGTGCAATTCCTTGCTAACCCCATGTGTCAGTCTTGAAAGTGTCATGCTGGTGTTATGAGCACTCTTTATACAACACCTACGCTGCTGCTTTTCTTGGGTGGGTCCTTGTTGACAAATAGACACAACACAACCAGCTTAACATCAAATTTAACAGGTGCTCTTAATCTGGTCTTCTAGAAAATATGAAAATAGTTCAGAAAACTTTTCGGTTTTAGGCAAGTTAGCATGGTTTTACCAGTATTGCATGGATTTAATGGAGTAACTTAAAATTCCTACATAGTAGTCTGCATATGGGGACAGGAATCTAATTTTTACTTTCATATAGTGATTTCTAAAGACGTTGCATCCCATTTTAGGTATTTTTACTGGCACCCCAAAAGTGAGCCAACTTTTCAGAGCATGGCTCTTACGTTTTTTTATGATCTGAAACACATGAATTATTTTTTTAAAAATAAACCCTACATTCTTGTTTGTTCTCATTGCAAATCTTTGTACCTCTCTGGAGCCCTCAGACCATTTTTGAAGATACGGCTGTAAAGGTGAAGAAGGATCGTGGCCCACAGCAGGTCACTTACTCTGTCCCCTTGTGGTCCCTTAATGAGAGGAGAATGGATTGTTCAGGAGGTTTTTTAAGGTAACAGAGCTCTCAATTTCTATCTGAATGACCCTATTTTTTCCCCCACTGATTACAGAGAGAAGATGGAGCCAGCCAGCTTTAGGTGTGTTGAACTTGATTGCGCGATATTGCTAAGGGTCCTAAACCAAATAAGCACTTTTTTTTTTTTAAACCAAATTCTTACTACTTTCCAGAAGCAACAAATTGCTGCCTAATTGTTCATAGTATACAGTCTTCTGAGGTTTTCTTGTAAGCCTGAGTGAAAAAGAAAACAACCAAAGTTGGCACTGGTTTTAGCTGGCCCAGCTGGTAACGTCTTTGCTGGAGAGCCCTGGATTCAAAGTGATCAGTAAGGAAGTTGTTGGAATAGGGAACCAGCTGTAGAAAGAGTAAGGTGGTCCAGAAGGAGAGGGAAGATTACAATTCCTAGGCAGAAAAATATGAGAATTTGGGGTTATGGGGTCCTCAGTCTGAACCCAGAACTTTTCTTGGGAAACTTTTTATAAAATGCTTGTTCCTCTCTCTTCAGTCCCATTGCACCTTGCGGGGGGAAGAGGGGGCTTGAGAGCTCAAGCTTGCTATCTGGTTCTTATATATCATCAGGTATCCTCATACACATCTTTAGGATGGGGAAAATATTTAATAATTACATTATCTTGAACCTCAGCAGCCTACCTAATCCTACTGTACGATGGAAAGAGGTTATGGGGGGTGGGAGGGGTTGCCTGTGACCCATTATAGGAGCTTGCTTGATGGGCAAAGACTTGTTAGGTCTCAGTAACTTAAAAAGCATTTGGTTGTATTGCAGTATCATGTGTAACTTCAAAGCCTGAAGGTCTCAGCAGATGAACTTCCAGAGATACAAATACACAGCTGAGTTGTAGGTATTTCTTACAATATGTTTTATATCTCTGCTGAAGGTACATGTTCTAGCAAAGGGTTGCCACAGTCAGTTACTCCAGTAGCATTGGTTGGCTAAATACTAGTAATATTAGTTTAGGATTTCTTTTTACAAATAGTTAGGATAAAGTTACTTTTTTTTTCTCTGTTCTTCTATCCACCCCAAAATTTGAAAGGTCTAAAATGGTTAAGTCTCACAAGATCTCCCCGGAGAATATTCCACGTGCTGCTGAGAGGTAGAAGTACAAGCAAGAAATATGACTGTCAAGCATTTATTTGTAAATAAGGAATAGAAACCAGCATTAAAAGCAAGATCACCAAGGTTCCAGGTGATCTTCTCTTTGGCCAGACTTCCCTCACCCAGTTGGTCAGGGAATAAAATCCAGGAACACCAAGAGCCACGGAGAAGGGAGAGCTTTGGGGTCACCCCAGCCAGTGTTGAAAATTGTTGGCTTTCAAGGCCTCGTAAACCTTTTCAAGGCATTTTGGAAACACTGATCTCCTGTGGTGGGGCAAAATCTTACAGCATCGTGGTGCCTGACCTAAAAGCTGAGAGAAGTGGTGGTTTATGGGCAGTTAACTTTTACTGCTCTTTTGCGAATCTGGGGTTTTTTCCACCTTTGGCTAACTTTACCAATTCCCACCAAATCACGGGCTGTGAAAGGGCAGGAGGCTAGAAAGCTCCTTTTCTGCTCTGTTTTTTTTCTGCTTGATCTGAATGTTACAGAAAGTATTCCTTTTCCTTGCCTCATGCCCAGTGTTTTTCTTTTCACAAACTAATCAAAAGATTTACATTGATCTGGCTCGCAGTCTTCGCTGGAGCACCATTAGTGGCATTAACACTAGAACTTACAAACATTATATGAATGGGCTTTGTAACCTGATGCTACGCTGGCTTGTAAAGAGCTTATAAAAAGATGCGAGGCCCCCAAGTGTGTTTATTTCTAAGGAAAAGAACACCTTACCTAAATAAATGTTACTTTCTGTGACTAGGCTACCCCATCGCTGCCTGTTGTCTCCTATGAAAATAGCTGCAAATGCTTCCATCCCCAGCTCTTGCCTGTACCAGTATGTGCTGAAAAACATCAGTTTAGTTTCTTCATAGTCCAGCTGAGCAAAATCCTGGAGCTTAGACTTCTTAGAGCTCCTTCCAGTCCCTCAAGGGGCTCCAGGAGAGATGGGGAGGGACTCTTGATCAGGGAGTGGAGCCGTAGGATGAGGGGTAATGGTTTTAAACTGAAAGAGGGGAGATTTAGATGAGATATTAGGAAGGAATGCTTTGCTGTGAGGGTGGTGAGAGCCTGGCCCAGGTTGCCCAGAGAAGCTGTGGCTGCCCCATCCCTGGAGGGGTTCAAGGCCAGGCTGGATGGGGCTTGGAGCAACCTGGTCTGGTGGGAGGTGTCCCTGCCCAGGGCAGGGGGGTTGGAACTGGATGATCTTTAAGGGTCCCTTCCAACCTGAATCACTCTATGAAAACATGTAAAATTGAAATTTTGGGTTGGATGTTTGCTTAAGTAACACAAAGTTTTCCATACTATCTGCAGTTTTGAGGAAGAAAACTGTTAAAGTTCCTAAACCTTTTCTTCTGTCTCAGAGATATTGCTGCTGTTCCTCAAAGTGCATATGTATTTGTAGAGATAAGTTAATACCTCTACATTATATGAAACAATTTTAGCCTTTACAGAATGTGGTGGGCTTCCACGGCTGATCTAATGAGGATGCAGCAGTTGAAAGCAGGGTGGGGAGGAAGGAAGGGAAGCAATTTAGAACTACTTACTTGTATGGCCATGTGTGTGACCTTGGTCTGTAAAGCTCATTGCCTGGAGAGAGGGGAGAGTCTGGCATCCAGTTCCTTCAGTCTTTGGCTTCCATGGTGAAGCTGTCTTCGCTTTGTAAAATTTTCTGCCAAAAATGAACTTAGGTGAATTAATTTCACGAGGAATCTATTATATTATAAAAAATTCTAGTCACTTCCAACCCATTGGGCAACCCAATAATATAATGTATTTCTCATTCTCAGCCAAGTCCTTCAGTACTCTAAATTTGACTCTACCACACCTTGGTAAAACTGTTATAGAAAGTAATGCTTTTCTGTCTTTCATCTTGGATCTATGCTAGATTTTCTGTTTATCTAGAAACTTAGAAGGGGAAGAGAAGCTGTGTTTCTTAAATACCTGTTTGCAATTCCTGGTAACACATACATCCAGAACAAGATCCCATAGGTTAACATACGTTCATCGGTGTTGTTTTGGCAGTTGTACAAAGTATATGTTTGATCTCTATTTGCAATTTAGATTGCCCGTGACCTAAGCAATATTTTGGTATATACAAAGTCAGCTTTCTTTACAAGCCTGTGGTCCATGTAACGTGTTTCCCTTAGAAAATTCTGAAACCTCATCAAGGAGACCAGTAGAGTACTAGCAGTTAATTTTGGTTCGAGTTGAAAGGAATGGTAGCCTGACCATACAAAGCTGGGAGGGGTGGCTGACACACCAGAAGGCTGTGCTGCCCCACAGTGAGACCTGGACAGGCTGGAGAGTTGGGCAGAGAGGAACCTGATGAACTTCAACAAAGGCAAGTGCAGGGTGCTGCATCTGGGGAGGAACAACCCCCTGCACCAGGACAGGTTGGGGGTGACCTGTGGAGAGCAGCTCTGAGGAGAAAGGACCTGGGAGTCCTGGTGGACAACAGGATGCCCATGAGCCAGCAATGGGCCCTTGTGGCCAAGAAGGCCAATGGCATCCTGGGGGGCATCAAGAAGAGTGTGAGCAGCAGGTGGAGGGAGGTCATCCTGTCCCTCTGCTCTGCCCTGGGGAGGCCCCAGCTGGAGCACTGGGACCAGTTCTGGGCTTCCCAGTTCCAGAAGGACAAGGAACTAGCTAGAGAGGGGACAGCAGAGGCTACAGAGAGTGATAAGGGGCCTGGAGCATCTCTGTGATGAGGAAAGGCTGAGGGACCTGGGTCTGTTTAGTCTGGAGAAGAGAAGGCTGAGGGGGGATCTGATCAACACCTATAAATCCTTCAAGGGTGGGTGTCAGGAGGATGGGGCCAGGCTTTTTTCAGTGGTGCCCAGGGACAGGACAAGAGGGAACGGGCACAAACTTGAACATAAGAAGTTCCACCTAAACCTGAGGAGGAACTTCTTTGCTGTGAGGGTGGCAGAGGCTGCCCAGGGAGGTGGTGGAGTCTCCTTCTCTGGAGACATTCCAACCCCACCTGGACACGTTCCTGTGGGACCTGCTCTGGGTGGCCCTGCTCTGGCAGGGGGTTGGCTGGATGATCTCCAGAGGTCCCTTCCAACCCCATAGCATTCTGTGATTCTGTAAGCTCTGTGTGATCAGTGCAACGTGGAAGACAAGATCTATAATTATGGATCATTTCTTTCAAGGTCCTGAAAGGTTTGGTGGTAGCTCTAATTGGTGTGTTACAATTGCAATACCTTATAAGTGTTACCTGGTGCTTTAAAGCTGCTCTTGAGTATATAACCCTGAGTCTTCTGAATTCATAGATACAGCAAAGAGAAATGAACAGCTCAGAAAAACTGTGTCAGAATACTAAGAAAGTTTGCATAGGATTGAAGAACAGATTTCTCTTTTTTTTATTTTTTTTTTTTAATTTTATTGTTGTTTCTCTCTCCTGCATCCCAAACACGTTCATGGGATTTATATCCCCCCTAGGAATTTGTTACATTCCAACATAAGCTTTTCAACTGCACCAGGTAGAGCAGAAAATATATTTCAAATGGCATCGACGTGCATCTTCCCAATAGAAAACTTTCTCAAAACCTTCAGTAAGTTTTCCTGCTGAGAGCAGCCACCAGCGAGCCGTGTTAATCAGTTCTGCTTTATAAAAGCAAACAAGGTGGGGAGGAAGTAATGAGACCCTGAAACATCTGTTTGGAGACTTCCAATCCCCTTAGAAGGTTTTGAGTTCTGCCTTAAAAAAATACAACTCCAAAAAATTACAGCCGACTGTGGGAACGTTTTCTAGCTCTTTGCAGAAAAATTAATTGCGTAAATATTAGTCTATAAAAAGTAAATTCCCTCTGCCCTTTTCTCCAGTTTTGCTTCTGGTCTAAAGGTGTGATCCTGCCTGACATTGCAAACATTCTTTCAGCAAAGAGAAACTAGAATCAGATCCATCCTGGTTTTGCTGAAGGAAGAAAACCAGCTTTGATTGTTACGAGGCCATAGATAATCATAGATATTACAGTGTTAATAAAGAATCTTAGAGTTAGAACAGCAGGAATGCTGTCTTTTAATAACAGTGAAAAGCACACCGCTGTGTGTATTTTACACAATTAATATTTATTTAACTGCTTTTTAAAGTTAAAAGGCTCCGTAAAATGATTTCTCTCTACTTAGTGGTTCTGAACTGTTGTCTGATGTGAAAATGAAACCTGAAATCTGTGTTCTCACTGCAGCAGAGGGGTTAGCTGTTCTGCTCCATTTTAATTCTTAATCTACTTCTGGTTTTCTTTTTAAATCAGTTGCCGCCGAGTTCTGAATAATACGTTTCTCTTATGAATGAGGCAGAAGGAAAAGAATACTGAGGGAAAAGAATACTGATACTTCTGGTTTTCTTTTTAAATCAGTTGCCGCCGAGTTCTGAATAATACGTTTCTCTTATGAATGAGGCAGAAGGAAAAGAATACTGAGGGAAAAGAATACTGATGTCTTTATGCTTAGCACGTGTTGTTTGCTTTATTTAGTGCCTTTTTGGTATTTTAGGAAGGCAGACATTATTTGTTCTTACCTGTTTATGTAATTTTTCTGCTTTTTCAGTTGGACATAACATACATTTTGTTCTATGTTTTTGGGAATCGGCCTGTTATCCAGCTGTTAAATCCTACCAGGGAGAGAAATAAGGAGAGGGAAGTGATTCTGTTCTAGAGTGAAATTGCTTTGCATTCTCTGGATGACAAGCTCCAGAGAAGTGTAATTTTTGGACACACTCATCAGTCTCCTTAATAAAATTTTGAAATGCTTGGAAGTAGTGAGGCTTATGGTTGCTAATGGTTTCTTACAATTAGAAGTAATGCACCAGAGAGCACTTGTGTCTTCCCTAATTTGCTTATTTAATTGTAACGTGGATTTATTTTTTTTCATCTTAAATATTGAACAGAACTTTTCCGAAGAACCTATTTTACAAACTATGCACAGAACAGAGTTTTAGTGCCAATGTTTTGGCTGTAGATCTTTAGTTCTGAATCCTGTAGTTTACACTCATGGGAAAGCACAGGGTAAAATATGCATGAGTGTGTGCAAATTTCCTTGGGAATTAGCATTTTCCCTACTTGTAAACTTTCATGTACACTGTTATTTATCCTAGAAATGCTCCAGCACAAAGTGCACGTGTAGGAATCATGCTTTGTCTTCTGTAAGACAAACTTGTTAACAACAGCTAAACGAGAGTTATTTTTGGTTCCTCTTAAAGTCTATCCCTCCAAAAACTTGGTGTTCCTTCAGTAGCTTAATATTCTAAATAATATTATTTAATATTCTCATAGCATGTGATTAAAACCAGCCTGTCTGTAGAGCCTTTTTGCTATTTAAGGAATCCATAGCAAGAGGAGAATAGCGCTTGCCCAAAGGTGTATGTTGTCTTCAGCTGTTGTGTTCTGGCTCTGAAAACTTCTTGAGCTTCCAATTATTGAGAAAATGCCTTTCGTTTGAATTGTTTTATGATCTAGATGCAAACGAATACTCCTATGGTTGATACTGAACCATAGGGAAACTGCAAATTCAATTACCTTCTGGACATTTCAAGGTGCTGGAGTTCCTTGAAGAAAAATTAGGTTGTAAAAATTGGCATCTCTTGGGCCAAAACACTTGAACTGCATTTATTGGCAAAGCGTGTTTCCTGGTGGCTTGGATGGGGTCCTGCAGGATCATTTGATGGTTCCAGGCGTTTAAAAAATATGTTTATGTGTCTAACAGAGAATCAGATAAGTCAGCCTTTTTATTTCCAAGACTCTGCATTTCTTCCAGCGTTTCTGTCTAACACAGAAACTGGGACAAGATTAAAACTTGCCATCCAGGACCTTCGCTAGAAAAGAACTCATCCCTGAAATTCAGTGCATTTGTGGATGAGAAAAATCACATGCTTCATTTCAGCAGTTTTACACTGCCTGGGTTAATGATTGTAATGAATGGGCATGTGCATGTACTTTTATGAAAACAACTTAATATTTACTTGGATAAATAATATTTGGGTTCTGAAAGACTTGGGAGGGTATTAGTTTGATAGGGTTCATGAGTGCTGAAGTTCTCTAGCCGATCAGCTCTCTAATATTGATGCTAAAAGGGGACTTGTAAGTTCTGCCTTTTAGGCTGTGTGCTTTTATTTGGATATTTAGCTGCACTATGGATTCTTTTGCCTTGGAAAAACTGAGTATAACAGCAGTTTCTTCTGTTCTACAGTCATAGAATCATAGGATGGTTCAGGTTGGAAGGGACCTTAAGGATCATCCAGTTCCAACCCCCTGCCCTGGGCAGGGACACCTCCCACCACACCAGGTTGCTCCAAGCCCCATCCAGCCTGGTCTTGAATGTCAAACCTCTTTTGACATTTTTCAAGAAGAAAACATAAGATAAAAGTGTGAAAGTAACAGATTCCTTCAAGTATTTTCATTATCTTTAATCACTTGCAAAATAATGCTGCTGCTTCTCTTTATTGACCGTAAATCCTATTTTTTTGGGGGTGGGGTTGAATTTGAAGCCTTTGTGCTCTATGGAAATATCCTAGCTATAAACATTTAATTTCCTAATTTAATTTCCACCTGACTTGTAGACCGCGTGGAAGAGATTGTGCCTGACAAACCACAGTTTATTGATTATTAAGCACTGGTTCTGTGTGGGACTGAAAGTCAACTTATATTCTCTTTACAGGCAAGGTGGTTCTGGGAAGCCTATTTTCGGTCAATGAAAGCAATTGCTCTTGCTACTCTGCAGATTATCAATGATAGAATTTACCCCTACGCTGCCATTTCTTACGAAGAGTGGAATGATCCTCCAGCTGTGGTAAGTAAATCCCTTTGACTGATTCATAAAACAAATTGTGGGTTTATTTTTTGGTTGGTTTTTTTTTTTCTGTATGAAAGGTACGTGCTATGAAACTTGGTAATGATTCTGTGTATGTGTGTTTGTGTGTATGTTGTGTTTGTGGCTCAAAGTCCAGATGGAATGGCTCAAAGTCCAGATGGAAACCAGTCACAAGTGGTGTTCCTCAAGGGTCCGTGCTGGGACCGGTGCTGTTTAACATTTTTATCAATGATATAGACAGGGAGATTAAAGGCACCATCAGCAAGTTTGCGGACGATACCAAGCTGTGTGGTGTTGTCGATACACCAGAGGGATGGGATGTCATCCAAAAGGACCTGGACAGGCTGGAGAGGTGGGCCCAGGTGAACCTCATGAGGTTCAACAAGAGCAAATGCAAGGTTCTGCACCTGGGCCGGAACAATCCTCGCCACCAATACAAACTGGGGGGTGAGGGATTGGAAAGCAGCCCTGAGGAAAGGGACTTGGGGGTGCTGGTGGAGGAGAAGCTGGACATGAGCAGGCAGTGGGCAGCTGCAGCCCAGAAGGCCAATCCCATCCTGGGCTGCATCAAAAGAAGCGTTGCCAGCAGGTCCAGAGAGGGGATTCTGCCACTTTACTCTGCTCTGGTGAGACCTCACCTGGAGTATTGTGTGCAGGTCTGGAGCCCTCAATATAAGAAGGACATGGACCTGATGGAGAGGGTCCAGAGGAGGGCCACAAGGATGATCAGGGGGATGGAGCACCTCTGCTACAAGGACAGGCTGAGGGAGCTGGGGTTGTTCAGCCTGGAGAAGAGGAGGCTCCGGGGAGACCTAATAGTAACCTTCCAGTACCTGAAGGGAGCCTACAGGAAGGCTGGGGAGAGCCTGTTTAGAAAGGCCTGCAGTGACAGGACGAGGGGCAATGGCTTCAAGCTGGAGGGGAACAGATTTAGATTGGAGATTAGAAGAGGGTTCTTCACTGTGAGGGTGGTGGAGCACTGGAACAGGTTGCCCAGGGAGGTGGTTGAGGCCCCATCCCTGGAGATATTCAAGGAGAGGCTCGACGAGGCCCTGGGCAACCTGGTCTAGTTGGGGGTGTCCCTGCTGACTGCGGGGAGGTCGGACTAGATGGCCTTTGGAGGTCCCTTCTGGCCTGGGAAATTCTATGATTCTCTGTGTTGTGTTGGAGACTCACACAGATCGAAGCTAATACATTTGATGACAACTGGCAAAAGAACTCACAGTTCATTTTATGTCCTGGTGGTGAAATGCAAACTTTTGCTATTGCACGCACTAAATTGCTTGCTTTTTTGTGTACTTATTTATTTTTCATGCACACACACACTTCTTCTGTTGAATTTAGCGGGAGTTTAGTGCTCTTAAAAATGAAAAACTGCAGTGGAAATAGTTGGTGGAAAGACTGAAGATCTTAAACAATCTGCAAGGCTCTTTTGTGTAATTCTGATGAAACCGCTAATTATTCCTATGCCTACGATTTTCTCCATGTTATTTCTATGTTATTTCTCTTACATAGAACCTGATGATCAAAGTTTTGCTGCGGTATTTTTTTTCTTAAAAAAAAAAAAAAAGTTTCACCGCTTGAACCCTACCTCTGCTAAGAAGAAACACTGGAGTATTAATTAACCTTCTGCACCAAGCAGCTGGTTCTGATTTTTTTACCATATAAAAGCCTGCGGATGATTTTCACCCATAATCAGTTAATTTTCTCTGTGTCAAAATATAAAAAATAGTTTTATTTTACTAATAAACCCAAACTTGTTAACTGTCTCACTTTGTGCCAGTGGAGAGAGAGTTTCTCTGAAGGCTTTGTAGAGTTCTTTTAAAAGCTCAGGAGCTTTTTTATTTTACTTCAGTGTGTTTTACCGTAGAGTTTTTTTAAAAGCTTTTTTATTTTACTTCAGTGTGTTTTACTTCAAACTCTTCAGGCTGAGGGTGAGGAGTCACTGACAGAGTTAGAAGCTCATTGCTGGGTTTCAGAAGATGATTTTCCATTTCCAAAGGCATTAGTAACCTACGGCTGTCGTTGCCTGGAGAGCAAACGTGGTGCTTGTCAATATTTAAAGAGGAAATTAAGCTGCACAAGAAGTATGGACTCTGCAAGAATGGGATGGGAACATCTTACCACCTTTACACCTTAACAGCCAAGTGAGCGCCTTGAAACGCTGAGTAAAATGAAAAAAAGAGTTTTAGAGATTACTCAGTCTTTAAAGGGGACACAAAAACATCTCCTGAGTTCTCACCTATCCTGGAAAGCCATCCGTTTCTGGGGAAGCTAATCTTCCTCTGAGCAGCAAGCAGGCTCTTTTTGTTTTGTTGGTTTGTTTTTTTTTTTTAATATATACTTGGAAAAAAACAGCCTAGAGGTTATTCAGAAGAAGTTTTTATGACCACAGACATACGCAACAGAACTCTGAAATGGGGAGTGGGGGGAACATGTAATAAGGATACTGCACTAGGGCAGTACAAGGAGTAAGCAGGAATATTCTCTGGATATGCAATTGCCAAGAAAATTTAGAAAGCTGACTGCAATTAGACAGGCTGGAATTTGTCCAGGACGTTAACACCTCGTATCATGCCGCTCTCATGCCACCAATGGTCAGTTCCTTGGTGGTTTTATGTCTCAGTTGAAAGAATTTGATGTTTATCCTAGCCTATGAAAATTGCTTAATATGTGCATGAATTCATTTCTTGCTTCAATATGAAACAGAAATGTCATTAAAAGTTCCTTTATGGGCTGTGTAAGCTCCGCATTAGCCAGCAACACCGAGTGCTTGTGACCCTTTCTCAGAGGGTCAGCTAAAGAAAATAGAATTCAGATCAGGAATTGTTCAACAGCAGTTAAATTCGTAGGACAACAGTACACAGTCCTGTGATATCTTTAACTGGGAATTTTGATAGCTACTCGGAGCATGTATGAACATTTCCTTTCACAGGGCTCTTTTTTCTTTTTCTTCTCTCTTATTTTTTTCTTTTTTATTTTTTTTTGAGCCAGCTAATACTGTTTGATTTTCACCCTTGTTCTTTTTTTTTTCTTTTTTCCGAGTCAGCTAATACTGTTTGATTTTCACCCTTGTTCTTTCATTCAAAGCAAGTAACTGGAGCCTTCTCTGATTTATCTTTGAGATATTTTTTTTTTTTTGAATATATTTGATCTCTTTGAGGTGAGAGCATATTACAGTTGTGGTCTGTAGGGGAGCATATTTTTTGGGACTCAGCTGATTTCTAACTTCAGACAGTTTAGGTGGTGATGATATATACAGTATCTGCTAGTAAATATAAATTTAGTAGTAGTTATTATCATTTTTTAAAAAATAATTGTGCTGGTCAGAATTCCACAGTTGGTGTCTGTTTGTCAGGGGAATAATGATCCTCTTGAGCCTGAATGTTTCTCATCTAAGCTCGTGTCTAATGCCCGACCTTATAGTTGGAAAGCAGGTACAGATGTACATTTGAGGTAGCAGAAGATGGCAACCGTATCCTCTAACTCTGATAAGAAGACAAAATAACGAAAGCTGACTTGAATATGTTCCTTATTTACAAGAAAATTGCCGTATTCTTCTCTAAACCAAACTCCAAGACTGAAGCGTTTAAAGAGAATTATTTCGGGTTGGCCCCAGGGCCAGGATGTTGGTAACTGTTAAGATGAAGCACCTGGGAGTTAAGATGAACGCCACAGTGAAATGTGTGAGTAACTGGGTGTCATAAATTCCTACATTACTGGCCAGAACTGTCCCTCCACAACTCAACGTGTCTATTCTGCCTTCAAACTGGGCTGGTTCGGCACCCAGTTCCTCCAGCTCTGCTCGTTGTTCCTCCTGATGTTGTGGTCAGTAAGGACTAAATGCAGGGCTCTTATAGAATCGTGGAATGGTTTGGGTTGGAAGGGACCTTAAAGATCATCTAGGCCCATCTCCTGCCCTGGGCAGGGACACCTCCCACCAGACCAGGTTGCCCCAAGCCCCATCCAGCCTGGCCTTGAACCCCTCCAGGCATCCACAGCTTCTCTGGGCAACCTGTTCCTTTTCCCATATCTGAGGGGATGGTTGTTATCTTGGACAGTTGGCATGAAAGTGATATTCACACATTTAAAATCAGTGCTCCTGGCTAGATCTGCGTATATATCCACTTTGTTCCTTTTCCTCATGTATTTCTCATCTCAACACAAAGGGACACCAGCCCACCTTGTGCTGTGTCTGTCGTTTCCCAAACATTTTAAACCACTCTAAGCAGGTCCCGTTGCCCAAAGAGGCAGCTCTTCACTCTTCTGCAGTTGGATGATGATTTTTCTTTCTCCCTGTCCTACCTTCTTTTTGAATTTTCTGATTCATTTGTGGTGAATTAACTGATACAATTTTCAGTGTCTAAAACTCAGGCAGCCAAAGAAAAGGAAAAAAAAAAACAAACCAAAAAGGAGGGGGGGCAAGGGAGGGACTGAGTGGCTGGAAGGCTGCTTTTCTGGCATTAGTTTGGCTTATGTTGGCTCCAAATATTAGTGAGACTGTTGATTGAGTATCCTCACCCCAGTGTGGATACAGCAGCCGTGGAGGAGGGTGTTTTTCCAGCAGGAGGGACTAAAACGTCCACAGAAGATAAACGCAGATGCAGTTAATTCTGAACTTAGTACAGAACATCGAGGAAATGATCCCAGAACTTTTTGTGTTCGTATGGGTTGACTGAAGAGTGTTGGCCCTTCCTAAAGAAAAAAAAAATACTTTATAAAGTGGATTGTTTTCTTGTCCACTGCTCTGTTGAGGAAGGGGAAGACTAGTAGTATATAACATGCTAATATGTTATAGAATAGTGCTTTCAAGAAAAACACCCTACAAGATCATAGAATGGTTAGAGTTGGAAGGGACCTTAAGATCATCGAGTTCCAACCCCCCTGCCATGGGCAGGGACACCTCCCACTACAGCAGGTCGCTCTCTTATAAAAAGAGATATTTCCTCCTTTTAACAAAGAGGGGCAAATGATGTTTTGGGGGCCTGAAATTCCTTCCTGGAACCATCTGAGTCCTTTATGTCTCAGATTTTCTCTTGCTGCAGAAGTGGGAGTTTCATGCCCTCTGTATTTCTTGGCCCAGCCGTTGCCCATTAGACAGGAGCCACCAGTTAACTTCAAATGAGCCACAAAAAGACCACTTCTCCAGTGTGTGTTCTGATGGTCACCAGTTTGGGCTGGACTGGAACTGATGACCCGGGTTTGAGATGTGATCTCTTCAGTTAAGTACTTTTGTTATGCTCTAAGAGAGGTAAATTATTTTCTCACTTCTGCTTCTTTGTAGGTTATTTAAATTTTTCTCTTACTTCGCCTCATCCCTTGGTAACACACATGGCTTTCGGAAAAATGACTAAGACAGGGTTTTTCCAGATTCCTTTAGTTGCTTTTTGTTGAAATTCTTTCAAGCCTGTTTATAATGTAGACCTATAAAACAGAGGTTTTTTTTTTTGTCAGGGGCTGCTTTTGAGCTTTTGACCTTGGATGATACAGACCATAGTTTAATAATCACTTGAGAATATCACTGTGCTGAAAAATAAACACACCAGATTGCAATTGTCCCAGGGAGGCAGAAAACAGCACCATCATTTGGGTTAAACTAAAATAGCCAAATTAACCTGGTGCAAAAAGTGCCGTTCGTTTAGCAAAGCCTAAATGTTCATTTACCAAATACTTTGTGGGCTTCTGCCAATTACCAGGCAGTTGACACTTGTTAAATAATTAGACTATTTCTAAGCTCTTTGGCTAGTTATTTTATAGCCCCCAGTCTCCAGATAACGCCCCTGTTATAACTGTACTTCTATCCTAATATACCATTCCTCATCTTCGAAGCATTAAGCAAATACTAACATACACTTTTTTATTTACCTGTAAATGAGAAGAAGCTAGCACTTTACTGGGCAATGCACATCTGGTATTTTTTCTACTGAACAATATTAGTTTCTCTTCTTGCTGTGTTTCCTGCTCCCTTGTGTGAGCAGGTGGAATCAACAAGGTGAAATTTTGCTTTATTTGCCATGGTCAAAGATAAATATTCTTTCTTATACTGAATAAATTTCAGTTTATAGATATGTTTTTCCAGTGTTGATATTATGGTCATGTTGAGTGTATCCTTAGGTATTCAGCTATAAATATTGATATTTTTGTGTGTCTGTGTGTGAAACGTCATTTAAGAGTTGCTTATTTAATTGACCTGCCCAGAAATTAGGATTCTTTTTTTACACAGTGGTAGATAATCTCACAGCTATCCTGTGTTGTGTGGCTAGTGTCCTTTGTGTAGGTTTATTTTCATTCTAAATTATATCCTTTGAGGCACAAACAACAAATTTTTGGATTTGGTTGACCGAATGGGGAGCTGGATATCATATCTTTCACTTGAGTGACAGTTTAATTCTTAAGACTACACCTAACCATTTAATACTTATTTTATTTCCTCTACGAGCTTTTTGCTTTATCTTTAGCTTAGAAGTAGAGGCATAAAGATACACACGAGAGACATGTTTTTAACCTCAGCAAAGCTGGTTTTGAGATTTTATTTTTATTTTATGTAATGGGAGTCATTAATTTAAAAATAATAATAAAAATTATGGGACTTTGTTGCTTTGGATTCTGCAAGTCCATCTTTTCAGTACTCCCTGTCTTTTCTACCTCCAGGAGCATGAAAGGTATGTTAAGTTCCATTTTCCCAATGCAGATTATGTCATACCCTGTTTTTTTGGGGGGGTCAGGAGCTGCTACATTGACTTACACCAGGGAAAAAAAACCCACAGGAAAACAAGAATCCTTTTCCTGGTTCTCATTCTAATATTTTGATTTACTCTTATTAAGGTTATAAAGTTATAATATTATTGTTACAAAAGAATGGCAGTAAAATTGATGGAGGGATTCCAAAAAGCATAAGTATTTTGACAACTGTAAATATAGACTCAGTTCTTGATAATTTTCCTCACTGGAAATCTCTTCCTTTGACACATTATTGAAATTAAGGGGTTGAAGACAGGAACCTGAAGCTGAGTTTTGATATCAAAGAATGTTGTTCAGCCAAGGGATTCTGTCCAGAGGGCTCAGGCAGCTGATTAGATTTAAGCAGCTAAACACAAAAAAAAAAGATGCTGAATCTTAGTGTTGTAGTTCCCTGATGTATTTTGGCAGGCAAAATCCACGATTCCTGGCAGCGTCGGGTTTCAGCGCTCAAGAAGGAGCAGGTGGAAGAAACTCCTGCTTGTCTCGTGGCAAAAATGTTTTTGAGGGAGGGTTTCTAACCTTCATATTCAAAACCTGAACCGGGGGCCACTGCAGCTTGTTTTTTGTGGTTCTGCAGAGCCTTAGTGCTGGGGTTGGCGCTGGAGAAGCAGAGAGGGTTAATTCCTTTGGTTTTGCCCTCTGACCACTTGAGGATGGGAAACATGATGAAATACTTTCTCAAAGCATTCGATAGAAACTTATCATGAATAATTGGAGCAAAATAGAATAAATCAAGGCGCTTTTTTTTTGCCTTTTTTTTTTTTTTTTTTTTGGTCTGGTAATTCATAATTGAAACCACATTGAGGTTAGACTGATATTCAGAACAACCCAGCTGAGGCAGGGGATATATATCCCAGCTTTGCTCGGGTGTATAGAACTGCTTAGCTACTGTTTAAGTTCAACGTGCCGTTGTCCTTACCTCTGTGCTTTTAAAAGAAGGTGAGTTGTTGTTGTTCAAACTGTGTGGTTTCACTAATATGTTGGTTACAACCAGCACCGAGTCCGGTTGTTGAAAATAAAATACACAGAGGGGGGGAAAACCCACTGAATTGTTTGTGGGAGCAGTGAAATGTTCTTCTTCTGGAGAAGAATTGCTGAATTTTCCCATTAATTGATACCTGGGAAGTACTTGGCTCCTTCCCGTAATATGGGACATCCTACACAGCCCTGTTTTCCTAGAGCCTGTTCCATGGTGCAGTTTGTAATGTGTCTGCTGTGTCTTTCTTCAGTGGCACCTGGCGTACACCCAAATAAGAAATTTTGGGGTAGGACAGAATCACAGAATCTTCTAGGTTGGAAGGGACCTTAAAGATCATCTTGTCCAACCGTCAACCTAACTGACAAAAATAGACACCCACACAACAAACAAGGAGCATCATCACTAAACCAGACCTCCCAGCACTACATCAACCCGTCTTTTGAACACCTCCAGGGATGGGGCCTCAACCCCCTCCCTGGGCAGCCCATTCCAATGGCTGAGAACCCTTTCAGTGAAAAATTTTTTCCTAATATCCAGCCTGAACCTCCCCTGGGGCAACTTGAGGCCATTTCCTCTTGTCCTGTCACCTGTGACTTGAGAAAAGAAACCCTCTCTTAGGTCCGTCTGGTATTTTGCCAATGCATTTGAGGTCCTGTAGCATTTATAAAGATTGGCCAGTTTTCGGTCTGGTTGTGTTAATTGACGTCCTGAAGCTCTTATCTGTCTCACTTCCATATCCTGCCAAGAAGACTTAAGATAATTTTAAGACTTCTCTTTGAACTTGAACCTGAAGCCTCCACGTTGAGTCCAACCTTGAGCTTCCCACATAATGAGAGTTCAGCTCCCTTGATACCTTGTCCTTAACGTATTAGCTTTTCCTAAAATTGTTTTTAATGACTGGGAAGGGGAGCAATATTTAATGTATCTATAGTAAAGGAAGGTGTTGTATTTCTAACTCCTTATTCCACGTGGACACTTGTGGAAAGCATGCACGGGAGAGCTGCAGAAGCCTTAATCCTTCCCTGGATGCTCACCCAGTCCTGGATTCTCCTCCATCCCAGCTTCAGGCCATCCCTAAGTTCTCACTGTCATTCAGGTCCCCCTACTTTATCTTTTTGTGGGAACTGCAAAGAGCCATCAGACAACTGAGACTGAGAGACTTACGGGACATGAGATGACTCTTAGGAAGCTGGCATTTGAGCTTGATAATTTTTGTCCCTAAAAATGATTCCTGGCAAACAACCTGTTAATTCTAGGTCAATTCTCCTGGCTCCTCTAATGATAATAGCTGGGAGGGCAAGAGTGAAGGGTTGTCTTATCCACAGCTGAGTGTCAACCCCTTGTCAAAGAAAGGTGATGGATGATCAGTCCCATGTTGCTGTTTGCTCTTCTCTCTGAGAGCGAAAGTTCCCCTGAATTTCCATCAAAAATGCTAATAAAGATGGGACTGGAGCAAATGTTCCTTCACCACTTGGTTTCTTGAGCCAGTGACTGGGAGAACCCATCCCTGTGTCATTATCCATTTCATGCTTTGCTGCCATAATGGAGATTTAATTAGGTTGCTGTTGAATTAATTGCCCTGTATGGTTTGCTTTTCCCAAGCAGAAATCTGGAAGACTTTAGCAAATTATGGAGGCTTGAATTTGCCTGATTTCCTGCAGCAAGTGGGGTCAATAGGTCTCAGACTGTAGACACACTCTTCAGGCAGGCAGCAGGGGGTTGGCTCTTAATGGCACTTGAGAGATGCTTAATTGCCTTTTTGAAATGTTTTTCTCAAATGAGAGGCTTGGCTCTCCCATCCATTAGTGTGTGTCTACAGGCTTTTCCCTCCCTCCATCACCCTTTAGTAGATGCAGGGGCAAAAACACCTCAAAAGTTGCCGTATTTTCCCTATGTTATAACTGGCAGGGGAGAATTTTCATGCCTTTCTGAAAGCAGTAAAAGATGGAATTTAAGTAATGTCCCAAAACTTCAGTTTTTCAGAGAAAGCATCATGTTTTCAGGCACGTTTGCATGTGCTTGCACGCGTACATTTATATTTTTTTTTTCTATAAGTACCTACAATAGTCTTATTGTAGGTGATAAAGACAGAGTAGATGATAAAAAAGGAATAATAGTTTTCCAAGATTATTTTTTCCCCAGGATATTATAGTGAGTAATTTGTTAGGAAATGCTGTGGCCAGAGAGAAAAAGTTGCTAATTAAGTTTTAAGTGGGATCCACTGATTTGGGTGGCAATATTCACCTGTAAGTAAGAAATACAGCATTGTCCATAGATTTCTCTACCCTTTATTTTTTTCTTGTAGGGCAGAAATGTGTTATTTTCTTGGCTCTCTGCTGAGCGTGACGTTAAACCTCTGCCTCAAGTATTAATGAAAAGAAGTTTCTGAAAGTTGTTTTAAGAAGCTGCTCAGCGTTACAAGGGTCATTTGGGTAATAGCAGTCTTGGGGTGGGGGGTTGTGTGGAAACAAGCCCGTAAAGCTTTAATGAGATGGATTATGCTCTGGTAACATTTAGATTGTGATTTGCCGTAGGAATTATTGAAGGCGGAGGAAAATCAGAGGGTTGTCCCCATCTGCCACCAGTCTTCTAGTAAAGTTAGCAGAAGTATGTCTAAAAGCTTTCATTTTAGAAAATAATCTGAAAGCAGGTTTGTCTCTGCACATATTAATTGCTAAAGTAAGGAATCTGTATTTTGTGAATTACTGAGTGTAGTCCTGTGCTGTCACAGGTAGCCACAAACCCAAATTCTATCTTCTGATGTTACTATTTCTACATCATTCTATTACTCTCTTGGGTGAAAACTAGAATTTCACGCTTTCCATTAGGAACCTCACAAACAGTTTATGTTGAACTCTACCTGTACCAGACTCGATGAAGCTGGAGACTAGTCCTTCTTTCCAATTATTTCAGGAAGTCTGCTAACGGGTATCCTGCTGACAGACCCGTGCCTGGAACCTACCCTTAGACCATCCTAGATAAAACAAGGATAAATAAGTTTCTCCATTTCACCTATTTAACCCTCCTTCACTGTTGATGTTGTTCATGGTGTTCATAGAAGGAAATCATACTTGTATCATATTTTTTTTTTTGCCTTTGCCAAAATGGTCAAAATATAATGATCTCTTGTAGTAAATAGGCTTTCTCTTCTCTTCATCCTTGGAGTTACTCTAGTTAGAGGGTCTAACCACTAAATGTGAGGAGGGTAACTGTTGGGTGTATAAAGCAACCCGCAGACTCAATCAGGAAACAGAGAATCGCAAAGTTTATTTCCTCCCAATATGAGCTGATAACTTTTGAGTCTGTAAAACTTGCTTTCCTCCTCGTACACACAGGCTTATGGTGTGAGTTTAGATTTTCACAGCATTTCTGTAAACTGCTGGCAGTTACTAACCTCTTATTTTTTACAGGCTCATAGTTTTTACAGGCTGGGATTCAAGACTTCCCCGCGAAACGGCATCGCTCGCTTTCTGTTTTCCCAACTCCCCTTTTCACCTCGTCCCAAAAGGTCTTGTTTTTCCCCTTTGCTTCCCTGTCCAACCCCTGCTGGAAACGTCAGCTGGAATGGAAAAATTGAGACTGAAACACTGGGCGCTTTCATTCCTGGCGAATGGTCCCTTCTCTGCTTCCTCCCCTGGGGTTGGCGGCTCCCAAGGAGGTTGGCACATCTCAGGGAGAATTTTGTTGTCTGCCTTGTCTTCTGCTGCCTGAGCTGACTTCCTTACACTGGCAGGGTATTGAAGACCTTTAAAGTCTTTAAAGGGATGCCCTCATTAAAATTCACAAGGAGTAGATAACTCTCTGAAATTCATCTTTGCATCTCATGCCCTTTTATTTTTGGATTCTCTTCTTTCTCTCGGTAGGTCAGTTACACAGTAAGGACAGGGTTTGGTCTATCTTGGAGGTTTGGATTGGATATTAGGAAGAATTTCTTCACCAAAAAGGTTATCAAGCATTGGAAGAGGCTGCCCAGGGGAGCAGTGGAGTCCCCATCCCTGGAAGGATTTAAAAGCCAGGCAGATGTGGTGCTGAGGGATATGGTTTGGTCATGGTTTGTCAGTGTTAGGTTGATGGTTGGACTCGATGATCTTAAGGCTCCCTTCCAACCTGGACTATTCTATGATTGGGGTTCTTCACTGTGAGGGTGGTGGAGCACTGGAACAGGTTGCCCAGGGAGGTGGTTGAGGCCCCTTCCCTGGAGATATTCAAGGAGAGGCTCGACGAGGCCCTGGGCAACCTGGTCTAGTTGGGGGTGTCCCTGCTGACTGTGGGGAGGTGGGACTAGATGACCTTTGGAGGTCCCTTCCAGCCTGGGCAATTCTATGATTCTATGTTTTTTGCTGCTTTGGTTTTGTTGTTGTTAACTCTCTTTCTCCTCTGAAAGTGTAGTACTGATTAAGTTTATCTTTGGTTATTGAGCCCTGACTATAAATGTCTTGAAATAGTCATTAGTAAATAAGAGTTGAGTCATGCTGGCTGGCTTCAAAATTCACCGTGGCTTTTGTTTTCTATAAATCTGTCTGCCTCTTCCACTTTATTTTTTTACGTAGAACCCTTCTCATTTGCAATGTTACAGCCAGGCAAAAATGAAAACTGAATCAAGAAAGAGATTGGAATAGAGGTTTTGACAAATTTGCTGTAGTCCGCTTCTGCCAGAATTGGGAAGTCAACCTGCCTGATCTGAGCACATTCCAAATCTGATGGTTAGGTCCTGGCTACGTGTATTACTCCCTACTGTAATAATTGCTCCCACTGCTGTGATAATTCACGTTAATCAAATTGTTTTCCTGTTCTCTTGTTTTCCTTTGCAGAAATGGAGCAGTGTGAGCAACCCACTCTTCCTTCCCCTGATCCCACCTCAGTCCCAAGGGTTCACAGCCGTAGTCCTCACCTATGACCGGGTGGAGAGCCTTTTCCGAGTCATCACGGAGGTGTCCAAAGTGCCCAGTCTGTCCAAATTGTTAGTTGTCTGGAACAACCAGAACAAGAATCCACCTGAAGGTAAGACCCCATGGTGGGTGGAAACTGGGAGTAGCCTGCCTACTTGCACCTCTTACTGAATAATGTCTCTTTTCACTGAATTTCACTGAATTTTAGAGTTGGAAGGGACCATAGAGATCATCTAGTCCAACTCCCCTGCTGAAGCAGGATTGCCTAGAGCTTGTCAGAGCATGTTACTCAGGAGCATCCAGGGGGGGTCTTGAAAATCTCCAAAGAAGGGGACTCCACACCCTCCCTGGGCAGCCTGTTCCAGGGCTCTGTCACCCTCACCGTGAAGAAGTTTCTCCTCATATTTGAGTGGAACCTCTTATGTTCCAACTTGTGCCCGTTGCCCCTCGTCCTCTCACTGGGAACCACTGAAAAGAGTCTGGCTCCCTCCTCCTTCAACCCTCCCTTGAGATACTTGTAGGCATTGATAAGGTCTCCCCTCAGCCTTCTCTTCTCCAGACTAAAGAGTCCCAGCTCTCTCAGTCTCTCCTCATAAGGGAGATGCTCCAATCCTTGAATCATCTTTGTTGCCCTTCGCTGGACTCTTTCTTTTCCTTCATTAATATGTCTTCAAAAATCATTTCGTGGTTACTTTCAAAATAAATAAATTTGGATTTTTTTCTTTTTGTGGCAATGTTTTTGAAAGCGAAATGAGAAAAGCCAAAGTGGATCCAAAGAAAAAAAAACACAGCAGTGGTTGTGTTGCTAACTTCTGGATCAAAGGTAACAGAGATAATAAAGAAGCATTTCTGTCCTTAACTTCATTTTAGGGAGTGGGAAGGGGATGCCCGTCTTTGATTTGTCCCTGATTGGTTTTATTTCTCTATAGACACTGTCTCACAATAAAGAAGCATTCTGTCCTTAACTTCATTTTGGGGAGTCAGAAGGAGATTCTGTCTTTGATTTGTCCCTGGTTGGTTTTATTTCTCTATAGACACTGTCTCATCGTAGCGATACTGCTTCTGCTGGGCTGTTTTCTAGGGCAAATGGGGTTCAAAGCAGTTTGAATGCTTGGAGCTACAAAACAAGTGAATCTTTTGATTCATGAAAGGAAAACTTGGGACATTTTGGGTGTCTGGAAGCAGTTCCTGCATCACCAGAATATCTTGTGAAAATGGTATGGGCTAGCCCAAAAAGACAAGACATATGTGCCTTTGTTTAAATGTTTCTGTTTCCAGCACATATGATACTATGCTCCTTTTTATAGTCTTCATGAATAAATCTGGTGAAGTCTACATAATATTTTATGTATTTTTTTTTTTAATTCATGTTTATTGTAAAATGAGGGCACATTCACAGACCTTTTCCCAAACGATTTCAGTGTGTAGCTTTTTGGAAGACGACCTGGTTTCAAAAGTATATGAATAACTCCGGTGTAAACTCAGTGCTGTAAATCTCTGAATTAATTTGTTTAGTTTTCAGTAGCTGAGGTGTGCTTTGCTGGCGTGGGGAGCTGCTGGCCTGACTGTTATCCCCTCGTGGTAGGACCTCGGTTGTAGGATGAACTGCTTCCAAGTTCTGAACGTTAACACTAAAATCCTGAGTGTCGTTTTGGGTGATAAAAGCCTCCTTTTCTCCTTCTTGATCGAATATTGTAGATATAGTAGCTCTAAATTACTGTGTTTCCTGTGTGCTGTACGTAGGAATCTGTCGTTCTTATCTGAAATCCTGGGCTGCATCAAAAGAAGTGTTGCCAGCAGGTCCAGAGAGGGGATTCTGCCACTTTACTCTGCTCTGGTGAGACCTCACCTGGAGTATTGTGTGCAGGTCTGGAGCCCTCAATATAAGAAGGACATGGACCTGATGGAGAGGGTCCAGAGGAGGGCCACGAGGATGATCAGGGGGATGGAGCACCTCTGCTACGAGGACAGGCTGAGGGAGCTGGGGTTGTTCAGCCTGGAGAAGAGGAGGCTCCGGGGAGCCCTAATAGCAGCCTTCCAGTACCTGAAGGGAGCCTACAGGAAGGCTGGGGA
>NW_015090921.1:216052-262518 GCF_001431845.1 Calidris pugnax
AGACTCAATCAGGAAACAGAGAATCGCAAAGTTTATTTCCTCCCAATATGAGCTGATAACTTTTGAGTCTGTAAAACTTGCTTTCCTCCTCGTACACACAGGCTTATGGTGTGAGTTTAGATTTTCACAGCATTTCTGTAAACTGCTGGTAGTTACTAACCTCTTATTTTTTACAGGCTCATAGTTTTTACAGGCTGGGATTCAAGACTTCCCCGCGAAACGGCATCGCTCGCTTTCTGTTTTCCCAACTCCCCTTTTCACCTCGTCCCAAAAGGTCTTGTTTTTCCCCTTTGCTTCCCTGTCCAACCCCTGCTGGAAACGTCAGCTGGAATGGAAAAATTGAGACTGAAACACTGGGCGCTTTCATTCCTGGCGAATGGTCCCTTCTCTGCTTCCTCCCCTGGGGTTGGCGGCTCCCAAGGAGGTTGGCACATCTCAGGGAGAATTTTGTTGTCTGCCTTGTCTTCTGCTGCCTGAGCTGACTTCCTTACACTGGCAGGGTATTGAAGTAAGACCTTTAAAGTCTTTAAAGGGATGCCCTCATTAAAATTCACAAGGAGTAGATAACTCTCTGAAATTCATCTTTGCATCTCATGCCCTTTTATTTTTGGATTCTCTTCTTTCTCTCGGTAGGTCAGTTACACAGTAAGGACAGGGTTTGGTCTATCTTGGAGGTTTGGATTGGATATTAGGAAGAATTTCTTCACCAAAAAGGTTATCAAGCATTGGAAGAGGCTGCCCAGGGGAGCAGTGGAGTCCCCATCCCTGGAAGGATTTAAAAGCCAGGCAGATGTGGTGCTGAGGGATATGGTTTGGTCATGGTTTGTCAGTGTTAGGTTGATGGTTGGACTCGATGATCTTAAGGCTCCCTTCCAACCTGGACTATTCTATGATTGGGGTTCTTCACTGTGAGGGTGGTGGAGCACTGGAACAGGTTGCCCAGGGAGGTGGTTGAGGCCCCATCCCTGGAGATATTCAAGGAGAGGCTCAACGAGGCCCTGGGCAACCTGGTCTAGTTGGGGGTGTCCCTGCTGACTGTGGGGAGGTGGGACTAGATGACCTTTGGAGGTCCCTTCCAGCCTGGGCAATTCTATGATTCTATGTTTTTTGCTGCTTTGGTTTTGTTGTTGTTAACTCTCTTTCTCCTCTGAAAGTGTAGTACTGATTAAGTTTATCTTTGGTTATTGAGCCCTGACTATAAATGTCTTGAAATAGTCATTAGTAAATAAGAGTTGAGTCATGCTGGCTGGCTTCAAAATTCACCGTGGCTTTTGTTTTCTATAAATCTGTCTGCCTCTTCCACTTTATTTTTTTACATAGAACCCTTCTCGTTTGCAATGTTACAGCCAGGCAAAAATGAAAATTGAATTAAGAAAGAGATTGGAATAGAGGTTTTGACAAATTTGCTGTAGTCCACTTCTGCCAGAATTGGGAAGTCAACCTGCCTGATCTGAGCACATTCCAAATCTGATGGTTAGGTCCTGGCTACGTGTATTACTCCCTACTGTAATAATTGCTCCCACTGCTGTGATAATTCACGTTAATCAAATTGTTTTCCTGTTCTCTTGTTTTCTTTTGCAGAAATGGAGCAGTGTGAGCAACCCACTCTTCCTTCCCCTGATCCCACCTCAGTCCCAAGGGTTCACAGCCGTAGTCCTCACCTATGACCGGGTGGAGAGCCTTTTCCGAGTCATCACGGAGGTGTCCAAAGTGCCCAGTCTGTCCAAATTGTTAGTTGTCTGGAACAACCAGAACAAGAATCCACCTGAAGGTAAGACCCCATGGTGGGTGGAAACTGGGAGTAGCCTGCCTACTTGCACCTCTTACTGAATAATGTCTCTTTTCACTGAATTTCACTGAATTTTAGAGTTGGAAGGGACCATAGAGATCATCTAGTCCAACTCCCCTGCTGAAGCAGGATTGCCTAGAGTTTGTCAGAGCATGTTACTCAGGAGCATCCGGGGGGGGGTCTTGAAAGTCTCCAGAGAAGGGGACTCCACACCCTCCCTGGGCAGCCTGTTCCAGGGCTCTGTCACCCTCACCGTGAAGAAGTTTCTCCTCATATTTGAGTGGAACCTCTTATGTTCCAACTTGTGCCCGTTGCCCCTCGTCCTCTCACTGGGAACCACTGAAAAGAGTCTGGCTCCCTCCTCCTTCAACCCTCCCTTGAGATACTTGTAGGCATTGATAAGGTCTCCCCTCAGCCTTCTCTTCTCCAGACTAAAGAGTCCCAGCTCTCTCAGTCTCTCCTCATAAGGGAGATGCTCCAATCCTTGAATCATCTTTGTTGCCCTTCGCTGGACTCTTTCTTTTCCTTCATTAATATGTCTTCAAAAATCATTTCGTGGTTACTTTCAAAATAAATAAATTTGGATTTTTTTCTTTTTGTGGCAATGTTTTTGAAAGCAAAATGAGAAAAGCCAAAGTAGATCCAAAGGAAAAAAAGCACAGCAGTGGTTGTGTTGCTAACTTCTGGATCAAAGGTAACAGAGACAATAAAGAAGCATTCTGTCCTTAACTTCATTTTGGGGAGTCAGAAGGAGATTCTGTCTTTGATTTGTCCCTGGTTGGTTTTATTTCTCTATAGACACTGTCTCATCGTAGCGATACTGCTTCTGCTGGGCTGTTTTCTAGGGCAAATGGGGTTCAAAGCAGTTTGAATGCTTGGAGCTACAAAACAAGTGAATCTTTTGATTCATGAAAGGAAAACTTGGGACATTTTGGGTGTCTGGAAGCAGTTCCTGCATCACCAGAATATCTTGTGAAAATGGTATGGGCTAGCCCAAAAAGACAAGACATATGTGCCTTTGTTTAAATGTTTCTGTTTCCAGCACATATGATACTATGCTCCTTTTTATAGTCTTTATGAATAAATCTGGTGAAGTCTACATAATATTTTATGTTTTTTTTTTTTAATTCATGTCTATTGTAAAGTGAGGGCACATTCAGACCTTTTCCCAAACGATTTCAGTGTGTAGCTTTTTGGAAGACGACCTGGTTTCAAAAGTATATGAATAACTCCGGTGTAAACTCAGTGCTGTAAATCTCTGAATTAATTTGTTTAGTTTTCAGTAGCTGAGGTGTGCTTTGCTGGCGTGGGGAGCTGCTGGCCTGACTCTTATCCCCTCGTGGTAGGACCTCGGTGGTAGGATGAGCTGCTTCCAAGTTCTGAACATTAACACTAAAATCCTGAGCGTTGTTTTGGGCGATAAAAGCCTCCTTTTCTCACTCTTGATCGAATATTGTAGATAGAGTAGCTCTAAATTACTGTATTTCCTGTGTGCTGTACGTAGGAATCTGTCGTTCTTATCTGAAATCCTGGGCTGCATCAAAAGAAGCGTTGCCAGCAGGTCCAGAGAGGTGATTCTGCCACTTTACTCTGCTCTGGTGAGACCTCACCTGGAGTATTGTGTGCAGGTCTGGAGCCCTCAATATAAGAAGGATATAGACCTGATGGAGAGGGTCCAGAGGAGGGCCACAAGGATGATCAGGGGGATGGAGCACCTCTGCTACGAGGACAGGCTGAGGGAGCTGGGGTTGTTCAGCCTGGAGAAGAGGAGGCTCCGGGGAGACCTAATAGCAGCCTTCCAGTACCTGAAGGGAGCCTACAGGAAGGCTGGGGAGAGCCTGTTTAGAAAGGCCTGCAGTGACAGGACGAGGGGCAATGGCTTCAAGCTGGAGGGGAACAGATTTAGACTGGAGATGAGGAGAGGGTTCTTCACTGTGAGGGTGGTGGAGCACTGGAACAGGTTGCCCAGGGAGGTGGTTGAGGCCCCATCCCTGGAGATATTCAAGGAGAGGCTCGACGAGGCCCTGGGCAACCTGGTCTAGTTGGGGGTGTCCCTGCTGACTGCGGGGAGGTCGGACTAGATGGCCTTTGGAGGTCCCTTCCAGCCTGGGCAATTCTATGATTCTATGATTTCAGTGGGAGAAGAAATGTTGCCCTCTAGGAATACGTGTTAAAAAAAATCTGCTATAATTGGTGATACAGAAACTTGTGGATTCTTCTCCAGCGAACGATGTGCGTTGTTAGGACTCCTTGCTTCGTGATTCTCTTTCCAGAGGCTTCAGCTGCTGCTGTTTCCCCCTCGTTGAAGGTAGCTATTCTGCACAGTAGCAAAATATGGTGTAAAAATCAATCCCTTGTCACAGCTCTGTAATACTCCTGTGCTAAACACCCCCAGTTCAGCGGTTTATTAGATGCTTTGCAGTCCTTAAGAGTAGGAAGTGTTACGTAGAAATTGATGATAACTGGGATTTTCACAATAAGAAGGTTTTTTTCCTCTAAAAGCAAAAATGCTGTTACATTTGGTTACGGGAGCCCTGAGTGTGGGTGGATTTAACACAAATGGATTGTTTCCACATTTCCCTTGAGTGACTCTGAGATACAGGAGAGTCCAAGCAAATAAATCATCGGAACGAGCTTTTTGGCTAAATCAGTCTAATAATCTTGCATGTAGAAATTCTTGAAAATTAAAGTCTGTTTAATTTTTTCCTGCTTCAATGGCCACTAGTTTCAAAACAAACAGAATCTTTTCCCTCTAAAAGCTTAAAATTGTGGATGTGAGAGCCCAGTTCTGCCCTTACGTTAGCCTAAGCGTTGCATCGAAGCAAATAACTATTTGTTTCTAGTGTCCCTTGTCCCTTTATTGCTCTTATAATCATTGTAATCTCTTGGCCTATGGCTAAAGAGAGGTCAGTTTGATTAAATGAACTTGTTTTATTCCAGATCCACGCGGGGCATTCCACTTGGCTCTTCAGCCGGCCTCTCCTTCGCTCCCTCTATTAGTGATCCTAATCCTTGGACTTCAAAGCCTCTGCTGTTTATAGCCTGTTAAAGCCAGGAAGTTTCTGATGGATTAGAGCAAGGAATGAGTTTGAAGTTTGTAATGTGCACCACTGACACTGATAAAGTCTGGTTTATTACCCTACAGTAGTATCTGCACTTTTATGGCTATTTGCTTTTAATTGGTTATAGTAAAGCCCAGGTGCTTAACCTTTTGGAGCATCAAGCTCTGTATTTCCTGGTCCTTTCCATCTAAGGGACACGTTTTGGTCCAGAAAGGAATCTTGGCTTTTCTTTTTGCGACCCTTTGTGTGTGTGTGTGTTTTGTTTTGCACGTGGAAGTGCGAGGGCTGGGTGAAGGACATCAGAATTGTCTGCCTTAGTCATTAGGTGCGGTAAATTGAGCCCTTAATTTAGGGCTCCTGAGATGTAGCTGACGTGGTGCCATGCAAATAAGGACATGGGGCTGCTCCTTTCTTTCCAGATAAATACTGGAGTCGAAAATGACATTGCTAAAAGCAACATGGATTGGAAATAGAGGGGATCTCTGCCTAGGAATGGCACGTTTTGGAGTACGTGCACTAGAATGTTGGTTTGGGGGTTTTGTTGGGTTTTTTTAAAGGAACTCGTAAATAATACCTTTATATAAAGAAACTCAGCAAACTCAGGAGGAAAACGAAATGAAAATGAAATATCCTATTCTAAATATTGGGTTTTGTTGGGTTTTCTTAAATGAACTCATAAATAATGCCTTTATATAATGAAACTCAGCAAACTCGGGACTTAGGAGGAAAATGGAATGAAAATGAAATATCCTATTCTAAATATTGTACAGAATTTAAGATGTTGAACCCCCCAACAAATGCGACATTCCCTTAGATAAAAATCCCTTTTTTTGCTTGTTCTCAGCACTTAGACCTTTTCACTCAAACTTTACTATTTGTTGGCAAGATCTGAGAAGGAATTAATGGTGCTTTTTGTCAGGCAGTTGCCAGGACTGAACTGTGGTTCCTCTGCCACTGGTGCTGCAGAGAGATCCCAGTAAGAGGCTGAACTGGTTTCCACTGCTGCGCTATGGGATGGGACTGGGTATGGGGAGTGCACAAAGCTTATGGAAAAGTAAATCTCTGCCCGTCAGGACAGATGAAGCTCTGATACAACTGACAAATCTTTTGCCACGTTGGCTGATAATAAATAAAGAACTGGTTAATTGAACACCTGACTGGAAAGCTTTCACCTAAAGAAAACAGGAAAGTTTAAAGTTGAAGAAAAAGTAGCTACGTGTATATGGGCTAGAAATCAGCAGCAATTTAAGGACTGGTTTTCCCTTTGTCCTATGAGTTTGCAAGGACCACTCTTGTGACTTAAAATGTTTGAGAGCGACGTGTGCAAGTCCATATTCTGTGTTTCCTTTAGAATCAGTGAAAAAAAACCAGCAGCTCCATCCAGGCTGCATCAGAGATTTATTTTAGAGTGAACTAAATCATCCCTCCAGAAGTCACCCCTTTTTCCCCTGCTGGTACCCAAACATGGTGAAGGACACATAGGCTGTCTCACAAGGTTGAGAAACAAGCAAAAATTAGTGAGTGCTAAAAGTCCCCTTGTTTCAATTCTTTTTCTTGGGCCACTAGTTCTTGTAGCAGGAACACTGATCAGACATAATTTTGCCTGCTGAATGGGAGCAACTCATTTCTTACTGTGCCTCAATTTCCACATCTATAAAATGAATACAACAATATTGTCTTAGATAAAATGCTTTGAGGTCTATGGCTTAAAATTGCTATGTAAGGGGCATTAATTATATCATTATTATTAGGTAGATGCTGAGATTTCTAATTAGAAAGTGTCTACTTTGAAATCAAAGTAAAATATAAATACATTAAAATATAAATAATGAAAGAAGCTGCTTTCTAGAGATTTAATTTAATCTGAATACCTTGAAAACACTTAAAAAATGTATGTATCCTGGCAATATAACTGGTAAATTAACTGCTTGTTCCTGGTTTACAGCTTTAGAAACTGGTGTACACGGAGGTGAAGTCTTCACTGTCATTAAGTAACTCAATTTTAGGGCAAGGAAGAGAGTCAAGAAGGTCCTGTGCTTTGGCCTTTATTTCATTTAGCTGAGCACGGGTCCTTCCTGCAGGTTCTGTTTGAGAGATACCACAGGCATAGGTCTGTATAAAGGGGTGGAAGCTTCACTGTGGTTTTTTGAGGTCACCACTCAATCCATGTGCCAAAACAGGAACGCTGTGATTTGGGTGAGACTGGAAACCAAGGCTCTCATTTTTTGCTTTTAAACTCAAAATATGAGCAGTGTCTTAGGAAAAAACAAACCCAAACAACTGCAACAGATGAATATATGAGCAACACAGATGTCTTCTGCAAACATTTTGAAGCTTTCAGAGTGCTAACGATGGTAAAAATGAATGAATCACAGAATCTTCTAGGTTGGAAGGGACCTTAAAGATCATCTTGTCCAACCGTCAACCTGACTGATAAAAATAGACACCCACACAACAAACAAGGAGCATCATCACTAAACCATACCTCCCAGGTACATGTGAAATAGCAGAGAGAAAATATCACATACAATGATGTTTTTAATCTGGGACCTTAAAGCTTTACAGAATCATTTTTCTGATCTTAAGTGCTCTCTGGATTTAGAGGATGTGATCTCTTCTCTGTGTCTCTGGCTGAGTTTTGCGTATATTCTCAGCCATACAAGGTATGCAAGAAGGCTGTCAACCCAGCAGTAATGTCAGCAGGCCCATGACCGTGTGGATAATATTAATAAAAAGATTAAAAGCTTTGAAATATTATGGGGAAAAAACTATTTTTTTCTCACTCGTGCTGCACCCATTAAAATAAACTTTGTGGTTGCGTGGATAATATTAATAAAAAGATAAAACTTTGAAATATTATGGGGAAAAAATTATTTTTTTTCTCACTTGTGCTGCACCCATTAAAATAAACTTTGTGGTCCAAGTGTCTGCTGCTGGGGCTATTTGCGTAGACAGGATGTTTCTGCATTTTCTCCATCAGCCAAATACTTTTTGCCTTTTCATTTTTATTTGTCTAAATTGTTAGTTCTGAAATTCAAGCAAACAGCCTGTGATTGAAATTTCCACAGATATTTCATCACGTTTGTTGCAGACAATTGAAGAAACCATTTTGCCTACAACGTAAAGGGTATAAAAGTGTATAAAGGCGCTACTGTCGGTAAATACACGACCAGCTACAAGTGGTGTGTGGCAGCTTGATTGCTTTTTAGGTTCAGTTTTATTAAAATGGAAAGTGTATTTGAAGGAACGTCTGCTTTCTGTGTAGTTGTATTGGTAGTGGTTCCCGGAGCTAATGCTGCTGATGAATTTGGAATAAGATACAAACTATAATAAGGCTTAGGGGTATTGCTGCAATAATCCTCCCTGTATTTCCATTTGATGCTGTTAATGGACATGCTCCTGTAAAAGACTGGGATTAGAAATCTGAGTTTCCTCTGGATTACTGTATATTAAGAAAGTGTTCACTTCTAAAAAATAATCAAAACATCTTCAATGGCAGGTTGTTTTTGCACACTGTGCTTTTTAATAGTCAGCACTGGTAGGAACATTTTGGTTTTATTAACTTCTCTTTAAGTTTTGAATTAATTTGGCTTCTTGGCTGTGGACTTAATGCCATTTTCCTTGACCAGCTATAGAACTAATTAATAATGGGTTTGGTCTTCCATGGATCATCTCATGAACGTTTTGCAATGTTATTTCCCAAGGAAGTCTAGAAGTTTACCTTAAAGAAGTTTACCTTAACTTCAGCTCTTAATAATGTCTTAAAAACAACAGGGTAGGTTTAGATTGAACATTAGGAAGAAATTTTTCACAGAAAGAGTGGTCAGACACTGGAATAGGCTGCCCAGGGAGGTGGTGGAGTCACCATCCCTGGATGTGTTTAAGGGCCGTTTAGATGGGTACTAAGGGACATGGTGTAGGGGAGGACTTTGTAGAGTAGGGGAGATGGTTGGACTCGATGATCCCAAGGGTCCCTTCCAACCTCAATGATTCTATGATTCTAATATTCTCTTTTGTTATATATAAGGGGAATTCTGTGCATTACCGTAGACCAATGTAAAAATGGTAATGTGAGTAGAAAGCGGCTGTTTGAACAGTTAGTTCTAAGTTGAAGCAATTGAAATGCCTGGGCAAAGGTTTTCAGGCAGCCATTGTTGAAGGAATTTGGAAATAAATAGGTGTAATGTACTTGATGATGTTGTTTCTAACAGGGTTTTGAAACTTCAGATTCCAGCTAAGTTCTGCCGTCGGGTCTTTGGGACTGGAAAAGTCCTTGTTAGGCTTCCATCATCCGTGTTCAGGGACTGCTGTGGACCAACGAGAATAGCATCGAGGCAAAGATATTATAAAAGATGTTTTATGAGAGCTGAGCGTGGGGTGGGGGATTCTGTGCGACTGCAGGTATGAAGAGAGGAGCGTGTTTGGAGGAGTTTTTCTGCCAGTTTCTCTTGATTTCAGTCTACCTTGCACAACTGCAGCTTTTTCCTTCTAAGAAGTTGGGATTCTGTGCGACTGCAGGTACGAGGAGAGGAGCATGTTTGGAGGAGTTTTTCTGCCAGTTTCTCTTGATTTTGGTCTACCTTGCACAACTGCAGCTTTTTCCTTCTAAGAAGTCCAAGTGGGCTCCACAGAAGTTGTGGGAAGCCTGAGCTTAATACGAACTGATACTCTGGTGCCAGGTTAGCAGCAGTCATGACATATCTCTAACTGTGAAGAACTAAGGAACTGAGGAAGTAAAACAGGAAAAACATGTCTACATGAGCATCTTCAAGCTTAAAAATGCCATTATTTTAGCCAATACGGGGATCTTATTTTAATTTGTCTTATTCCTCTTCATACTGATGGGCATTCAGTCCTTGCCATCAAGCTGTATCTCCAGCTCCTCCCCGTTATCCTTACCTGCTGCTTCCAGTTGCAAATGCAACAACCCACCTGCGTTCGAGTCTCACTTGCTATTTTTGAACTCAATCCTCCTTGGAATGGGTGGCCCCGAAATATTGGCCAGCTCTGTAGAGGTGTATCGATTCTCACTTTCCCTAGGTTGAGTGTTGAAAACTGGAAATGGATGGTTAATAATTAGAGCAAGTAATTTCCTATATAAATACCCTCCCATCTGCTGCCTAGATAGATAATAAGGCATCTCCTGCTAAAGGACTCCTTTGGATGCTGTCAGCTTCCCAGTTTGAGATACAAGGATATGGGGAGAGATGCCATTTGACGTGATGGTGCTGTTTCTCTTTGAAAAGAGGCCAGATGCTCCACAGAAATGTCGTTGTCTTTAATGATCCCTCTTTTATGTATGATGTAACAGTTTGCTTAATGCTGAGAAACAGTTTCAGGCAAGGAAGTCTTTTTTATACACAAGCGTTTCGCAAACTTACGTTACTTATGTTTTTGTGGCAGACATCTGATGGGCAGCCTAAGGAGGTGTGGAAAGGGAAAGGGTATTTTGGGGTGAGAGGGTTTTCCTTTTGTTCCTTTAGGCTGTGATAAAGTTGCCTCTCTTGTGATTCTCCTCCCTTCTCTTCGTGTAATTCACTGGGAGCTGTAGCTGAGAAATGCATATTCAGAGGATGGGGGGGTGTTTTTTGCTGCTCTTCTCTATATGAGTGTTTTAAATAGGAATGTAATTAAGGGACATTTTTTAATTCTGCAGTTTGTGGAAATCATCTTGAAATTGTGCTTGAACAATTTGCTGTGAGTTGGGGACTTGCAGGACTTCACAGAATGCTATGGGGTTGGAAGGGACCTCTGGAGATCATCCAGTCCAACCCCCTGGCAAAGCAGGTCCATCCAGAGCAGGTCCCACAGGAACGTGTCCAGGTGGGTTTGAATGTCTCCAAAGAAGGAGACTCCACCACCTCTCTGGGCAGCCTCTGCCAGGGCTCTGCCACCCTCACAGAAGTTCCTCCTCATGTTTAGGTGGAACTCCTTATGTTCAAGTTTGTGCCCGTTTCCTCTTCTCCTGTCCCTGGGCACCACTGAAAAAAAAACCAGACCCATCCTCTTGACACTCAATCTTGAAGTATTTATAGGTGTTGATCAGATCCCCCCTCAGACTTACCAGTGCAGCTGTGGGCTGGCCAGAAATACAGCCCTGCGTGTGGCTGGTGGGGATCGTGAGCCCCTCAGAAATGGAAGTTGCAGTTGGAAAAGTTGGGAAAAACTGCTGGGTTTGTGTTCAGAAGACCACACGCTGTGTTCTGTGGGCAGCTCCTGCCACCAGCACATCCGTAGTCCTAAATAGCACAAAGTGCCAAGAATGCCCCGACTCTTGTTGCCAAAGAGCAAGTGTAAGTGTTCTTCAAACACTCTTCTCTCCTAATTTGTGATGGCCATTCTTGCCCAGGCTGCCAAAGTGGTGACCCAGGTGTCGTGGTGTCATGACATCTCCTTTCCACCTCAGGCTGTAGGTGCCACAACCTTCAGGATCAGATGAGCCTCTCTGCTTTCTTCCCTGCTGCAGAGGAACTGGTACCCTAATGGCTTGTTCAAAGTTTCTGCAAAATAGTAGTATTTTCCGTTTGTTAATTTCAGTCCAAATTCAGAAACTGTGTATTATGTTTCTCAAATACAATTTTTTTTTACAGTAAAATACCTCTTTTTGAGAATTGGTCATTTTGAGAGACTTTCCAACACCTTAGTAAATCCTGGATTTAACAGGATTTCCTGATGTCTGAGATGTATGCTGATTAAAATTAGATTACACCTTAATTTTTCATACACTTTTCGTTACTTTTCTTCTGTTACTGTATTTTTAAGCAAGTGACGTGTCTGTCCTTAAGCTCTGAAAGAGCTGGTTTGCAGAAGTTTGAAGCGTCCATGCTTGCTTACTTTTCTGAAGTATGATTTATTTCAATCCTAGTGATTTTTTGGTTTCAATTTTTGTTTCAGTGTATTCCTGCACTGAAATAAGATCTTTGTTGGGGGACTTTTTTTTTGTGTGTGCGTGTTTATGTGTGTAGCAGACATGAAAGGAAGAAAAGTGTGATCAATAGACAACTTTACATATATAAAATGTAATCTTTTGGGGGATCTAGCCGATCTAGTGATACTGGGATTATAATTAGATAATTCTAGGCAATTAGCCTAGGGCCTTTAAGTAGCTTGCAGACCTTAAACAGTCTGCAGTCTTTAGGAGGCCATGATATATATCTTTGTGACTCTAACTCTTATAAATTCGGATGCTTCAGTGATGTAGGGTAAACCAGTAAGGAAGCAATGAGTTGACTTGAAAGCACTCATCTGCAATAATGGGTTCCCGTTGCTCGGTGTTATTCCCTCCTGAGGTTCAGATGACTAGTAAGATGAAAATTTTGGGAATTTCAATGGTGCCTTACTGGAATCGTTATTTCAGATTACAGTTCGAGCAGGGGATTTCAAAGACCTGACAATAAAATGAGTTCCTCATTGCACTGTAATGCCACTGAAGGGTACACTGGTGTTTGGGGTGGCGTCTCTTGCCTTCTACTAGAAGAAAAAGAGATGAGTAGAACTGGACAAGAACCTGCAGAGATGGCAAATACAGGCCATGGTCTATAAGACCACCCAGATAAAGGTAGATTTTACGGTCACTTTTTCAGTCTCGCAGTAAAAACCTCAAGGTAGGAAGCGGAATAAAAATTTTGCCAGTAAATATCACAGTATTTCTTCTGCTGTCTTTTGGCCACCCACGCGTGCCAATCCTTCTTTCTGAAAGCTCCAAGAAAAACTGACTTTTGAGGACTCTGGGGGTAGTTCGGAAAGATGGCTTGGTTTTCCCGGTGAAGTAGTGGTTGGGCCCTGGTGTCTTTAAGCAGTTTTTGGACCCTGGTGTCTGTAAGCAGTGTGCAGCTCTCTTGATTTCAGTCTACCTTGCACAACTGCAGCTTTTTCCTTCTAAGAAGTCCAAGTGGGCTCCACAGAAGTTGTGGGAAGCCTGAGCTTAATACGAACTGATACTCTGGTGCCAGGTTAGCAGCAGTCATGACGTATCTCTAACTGTGAAGAACTAAGGAACTGAGGAAGTAAAACAGGAAAAACATGTCTACATGAGCATCTTCAAGCTTAAAAATGCCATTATTTTAGCCAATACGGGGATCTTATTTTAATTTGTCATACTCCTCTTCATACTGATGGGCATTCAGTCCTTGCCATCAAGCTGTATCTCCAGCTCCTCCCCGTTATCCTTACCTGCTGCTTCCAGTTGCAAATGCAACAACCCACCTGCGTTCGAGTCTCACTTGCTATTTTTGAACTCAATCCTCCTTGGAATGGGTGGCCCCGAAATATTGGCCAGCTCTGTAGAGGTGTATCGATTCTCACTTTCCCTAGGTTGAGTGTTGAAAACTGGAAATGGATGGTTAATAATTAGAGCAAGTAATTTCCTATATAAATACCCTCCCATCTGTTGCCTAGATAGATAATAAGGCATCTCCTGCTAAAGGACTCCTTTGGATGCTGTCAGCTTCCCAGTTTGAGATACAAGGATATGGGGAGAGATGCCATTTGACGTGATGGTGCTGTTTCTCTTTGAAAAGAGGCCAGATGCTCCACAGAAATATAATTGTTTTTAATGATCCCTCTTTTATGTATGATGTAACAGCTCGTTTAATGCTGAGAAACAGTTTCAGACAAGGAATTCATTTTTATACATAAGCGTTTTGCAAACTTACATTACTTACATTTTTGTGGCAGACATCTGATGGGCAGCCTAAGGAGGTGTGGAAAGGGAAAGGGTATTTTGGGGTGAGAGGGTGTTCCTTTTGTTCCTTTAGGTTGTGATAAAGTTGCCTCTCTTGTGATTCTCCTCCCTTCTCTTCCTTACATCTTTCATGTAATTCACTGGGAGCCGTAGCTGAGAAATGCATATTCAGAGGATGGGAGGTGTTTTTTGCTGCTCTTCTCTATATGAGTGTTTTTAATAGGAATGTAATTAAGGGACATTTTTTAATTCTGCAGTTTGTGGAAATCATCTTGAAATTGTGCTTGAACAATTTGCTGTGAGTTGGGGACTTGCAGGACTTCACAGAATGCTATGGGGTTGGAAGGGACCTCTGGAGATCATCCAGTCCAACCCCCTGGCAAAGCAGGTCCATCCAGAGCAGGTCCCACAGGAACGTGTCCAGGTGGGTTTGAATGTCTCCAAAGAAGGAGACTCCACCACCTCTCTGGGCAGCCTCTGCCAGGGCTCTGCCACCCTCACAGAAGTTCCTCCTCATGTTTAGGTGGAACTCCTTATGTTCAAGTTTGTGCCCGTTTCCTCTTCTCCTGTCCCTGGGCACCACTGAAAAAAAAACCAGACCCATCCTCTTGACACTCAATCTTGAAGTATTTATAGGTGTTGATCAGATCCCCCCTCAGACTTACCAGTGCAGCTGTGGGCTGGCCAGAAATACAGCCCTGCGTGTGGCTGGTGGGGATCGTGAGCCCCTCAGAAATGGAAGTTGCAGTTGGAAAAGTTGGGAAAAACTGCTGGGTTTGTGTTCAGAAGACCACACTCTGTGTTCTGTGGGCAGCTCCTGCCACCAGCACATCCGTAGTCCTAAATAGCACACAGGGCCAAGAACGCCCCGAGTCTTGTTGCCAAAGAGCAAGTGTAAGTGTTCTTCAAACACTCTTCTCTCCTAATTTGTGATGGCCATTCTTGCCCAGGCTGCCAAAGTGGTGACCCAGGTGTCGTGGTGTCATGACATCTCCTTTCCACCTCAGGCTGTAGGTGCCACAACCTTCAGGATCAGATGAGCCTCTCTGCTTTCTTCCCTGCTGCAGAGGAACTGGTACCCTAATGGCTTGTTCAAAGTTTCTGCAAAATAGTAGTATTTTCCGTTTGTTAATTTCAGTCCAAATTCAGAAACTGTGTATTATGTTTCTCAAATACAATTTTTTTTTACAGTAAAATACCTCTTTTTGAGAATTGGTCATTTTGAGAGACTTTCCAACACCTTAGTAAATCCTGGATTTAACAGGATTTCCTGATCAGCCTCTCTGCTTTCTTCCCTCTTCCCTGCTGCGGAGGAATTGGTACCCTAATGGCTTGTTCAAAGTTTCTGCAAAATAGTAGTATTTTCCATTTGTTAATTTCAGTCCAAATTCAGAAACTGTGTATTATGTTTCTCAAATACAATTTTTTTTTACAGTAAAATACCTCTTTTTGAGAATTGGTCATTTTGAGAGACTTTCCAACACCTTAGTAAATCCTGGATTTAACAGGATTTCCTGATGTCTGAGATGTATGCTGATTAAAATTAGATTACACCTTAATTTTTCATACACTTTTCGTTACTTTTCTTCTGTTACTGTATTTTTAAGCAAGTGACGTGTCTGTCCTTAAGCTCTGAAAGAGCTGGTTTGCAGAAGTTTGAAGCGTCCATGCTTGCTTACTTTTCTGAAGTATGATTTATTTCAATCCTAGTGATTTTTTGGTTTCAATTTTTGTTTCAGTGTATTCCTGCACTGAAATAAGATCTTTGTTGGGGGACTTTTTTTTTGTGTGTGCGTGTTTATGTGTGTAGCAGACATGAAAGGAAGAAAAGTGTGATCAATAGACAACTTTACATATATAAAATGTAATCTTTTGGGGGATCTAGCCGATCTAGTGATACTGGGATTATAATTAGATAATTCTAGGCAATTAGCCTAGGGCCTTTAAGTAGCTTGCAGACCTTAAACAGTCTGCAGTCTTTAGGAGGCCATGATATATATCTTTGTGACTCTAACTCTTATAAATTCGGAGTATAAAATGTAATCTTTTGGGGATATCTAGTGATACTGGGATTATAATGAGATAATTCTAGGCAATTAGCCCAGGGCCTTTAAGTAGCTTGCAGACCTTAAACGTGTGTGCGTGTTTATGTGTGTAGCAGACATGAAAGGAAGAAAAGTGTGATCAATAGACAACTTTACATATATAAAATGTAATCTTTTGGGGGATCTAGCCGATCTAGTGATACTGGGATTATAATTAGATAATTCTAGGCAATTAGCCTAGGGCCTTTAAGTAGCTTGCAGACCTTAAACAGTCTGCAGTCTTTAGGAGGCCATGATATATATCTTTGTGACTCTAACTCTTATAAATTCGGATGCTTCAGTGATGTAGGGTAAACCAGTAAGGAAGCAATGAGTTGACTTGAAAGCACTCATCTGCAATAATGGGTTCCCGTTGCTCGGTGTTATTCCCTCCTGAGGTTCAGATGACTAGTAAGATGAAAATTTTGGGAATTTCAATGGTGCCTTACTGGAATCGTTATTTCAGATTACAGTTCGAGCAGGGGATTTCAAAGACCTGACAATAAAATGAGTTCCTCATTGCACTGTAATGCCACTGAAGGGTACACTGGTGTTTGGGGTGGCGTCTCTTGCCTTCTACTAGAAGAAAAAGAGATGAGTAGAACTGGACAAGAACCTGCAGAGATGGCAAATACAGGCCATGGTCTATAAGACCACCCAGATAAAGGTAGATTTTACGGTCACTTTTTCAGTCTCGCAGTAAAAACCTCAAGGTAGGAAGCGGAATAAAAATTTTGCCAGTAAATATCACAGTATTTCTTCTGCTGTCTTTTGGCCACCCACGCGTGCCAATCCTTCTTTCTGAAAGCTCCAAGAAAAACTGACTTTTGAGGACTCTGGGGGTAGTTCGGAAAGATGGCTTGGTTTTCCCGGTGAAGTAGTGGTTGGGCCCTGGTGTCTTTAAGCAGTTTTTGGACCCTGGTGTCTGTAAGCAGTGTGCAGCTCTGAATTTTGTTGAAGAGTGTTGTGTGAGCTGTTCAATCTGAGAGGCACAGTGACAGTGAGGACGTGGCCACTCGCTCCTGAGAGCAAGTTTTCATAGAGTTTGAGGCAGAAGGGGAGGGTAAGATCATGTGGGTTGACTTGTAAGTCGTGAGTCACCACGTCACCTTTCTTTTCAATTCAGTGACTTCTATCTAACTCGATCACATCTTCTACCTAGTCTCAGTCAAGGACAAGATTGCCTGCTGTCCCTGTTAACTTTCTCCAGAGGTTAATCACTGTTACTTATAAGAGCATCTGCCTTGTTTACACTTTGAATTTCATAGAATCACAGAATGGTTTGGGTTATTTTCAATTCAATGACTTCTATCTAACTCAATCACATCTTCTACAATAATACCTAGTCTCAGTCAAGGACAAGATGCACAGAATTGCCTTCTTCCTTGTTAACTTTCTCCAGGGGTTAATCTGGTTACTGTTACTTATAAGAGTGTCTGCCTTATTTACACTTCAAATTTCATAGAATCACAGACTGGTTTGGGTTGGAAGGAACCTTAAAGATCATCTAGTTCCAACCCCCTGCCCTGGGCAGGGACACCTCCCACCAGACCAGGTTGCTCCAAGCCCCATCCAGCCTGGCCTTGAACCCCTCCAGGGATGGGGCAGCCACAGCTTCTCTGGGCAACCTGGGCCAGGCTCTCACCACCTTCAGAACAAAGAATTGCTTCCTAAGATCTCATCTATGTCTCCCCTCTTCCAGTTTAAAACCATTCCCCCTCATCCTATGCTCTACTCCCTGACAAAGAGTCCCTCCCCATCTCTCCTGGAGCCCCTTGAGGGACTGGAAGGGGCTCTAAGGTCTCCCCAGAGCCTTCTCTTCTCCAGGCTGAACCCCCCCAACTCTCTCAGCCTGTCCTCACAGCAGAGGGGCTCCAGCCCTCCAAGCATCTCCGTGGCCTCCTCTGGTCCCGTTCCAACAGGTCCATGTCCTTCCTGTGCTGAGGACTCCAGAGCTGGACACAGAGCTCCAGGTGGGGTCTCCCCAGAGCGGAGCAGAGGGGGCAGAATCCCCCCCCTGGCCCTGCTGGCCACGCTGCTGGGGATGCAGCCCAGGATGGGGTTGGCTTTCTGGGCTGCCAGTGCACGTTGCTGGCTCATGTTGATCTTCACATCCACCAACAATCCCGAGTCCTTCTCCTCAGGGCTGCTCTCAGTCCGTTCTCCACCCAACCTGTATTTGTTCCTGGGGTTGCTGTGACCCAGGTGCAGGACCTTGCACTTGGCCTTGTTGAACTTCATGAGGTTTGCACCAGCCCATCTCTCAAGCCTGGCCAAGTCCCTCTAGATGCCATCCCTTCCCTCCAGATATCACTGATTCTTGTCTTGCCTTTATGTACTTCCTTGTTTGCTCCACTCAAAGTCGGGGGTACGTTGGCCATTAAGAAGCTTCTGTTTAAGATGTGAGGCCAAAAAGAGTGAAGAGAAGCTAAGACAGACGTGGAGGCTTGTTGAGAAGTAAAGTATAATATTGAATTCCATTTCTTTTTATTTCCCTCTCTAGATTCCCTCTGGCCAAAGATCCGTGTTCCTTTGAAAGTTGTTAGGACTGCAGAAAACAAACTGAGTAACCGCTTCTTCCCCTACGACGAGATCGAAACAGAAGCCGTGTTGGCTATCGATGATGATATCATCATGCTGACCTCGGATGAACTCCAGTTTGGCTACGAGGTAAGAAAATTGGGGTTTTTTCCCTGTCTCTTAGGCTCTCCACTTTAGCATCACATGCATATAGAAAGTGGAGGCATCACGGCACGGGCTGCTCATTCAGATTGTTGCATCTCTCTTTACTCTAATAGTTCAGTACTGACTGAAATATTTCTACAGCTAGTCATTATTTTATGGAAAAAACTGCCAGCTACCAGAAAATTTTCAGTAAGTGGCAGATTAAAGCCAAGAGACTCCAAGAATGTTGTGTAATTGGTGGAATGGAAGCAGTCAGGAGTCTGGGAATCGCGTTCGTCTTAATGGTTTCAAATGGTTTTCAGAGAAATCAGCAATGCTGTCCAAGTTACCGCGTCTTGATGGACAAGACAAGTTTGAGAGATTAAGTGTTGAGAACAGAGGAGAGGCCTCTTGAGGACGCGCTGAAATAAGGTGGAGTGCCACAAAAAGAGGAACTGAAGAATGTCAAGGAGGGGACGCGCGTATCGTAGGCTTGAAATGGCAAAGTTCCACAGCTGCTGTTGGAATGAGGGTATCAACAACAAGAATTTGAGTTGTATGCGTATCGTAGGCTTGAAAAGGCAAAGCTTCCACAGCTGCTGTTGGCATGAGGGTATCAACAACAAGAATTTGAGTTGTTTGTTAAAAAGTGCACTAACTTAAAGCAGCGCTTTTGCCTCCCTTCCAAAACTTGGGTCTGAATGAGTTAATTTTTGTCTTCCTTTTTTGTATTTGACTATACCACACAGTGCTTAATCTGACTTTACTGTTAGGTTTGTATGTTTAAGACAAACATGCTATATTTATAAACAAATCAGAAGTGCCAGAAAAGGTAATACCGTATTTTAAGAAAGGTTTGAATCATTTAGTCACACTTGTACCTGCAGTATCAAGAGCAAAACAACACCAGGCTTCATAAATGAGAGGTAGAACACAAAACTTATTATCTAAGTTGGGTGAAAGAATGAAAACCACTTTTCTCAAGGGTAGAAAGCAAACAAAATGTGATGGTTGTCTCATTTTTTAGCGATCTTAAGTGTAGCTGTTAACACAAGAAGCTAGTTTTTTAAAAGAAGTTGGGGGTATTTCTTTAATGTGAATACGTCTGTGGTAAAATATGGCTCTTATTCCCTCTCGAGTGAAAGGGGCTGTTAACAAGTAACGAGCTTTTGGACTCCAGAAGTGACTTGCGGTAATGTAGGTTTGCTGATGTAATAACAGAGATGTTAAGTAGTGGAGACAGAGGTTTAATCTATCATGTGTGTCTCCAGAAAGGAAATACTTCCCTTGCCAGGTTAAGAGGAACGGGTTAGTACATGAAGTGTGAGAGATGGAATGAAGAGAAGACAACTCAAGGAAGGGGTGGGGTTTATTTTTTTTTGGCCACGTGGGCCTTTTTCTGTACTTTGGTGTCTCCACTGGATGTTTTAAGCCCTGTGTTGTGACAGCAGAGCACTCAAGCGTTGGCTCTTCTGCAACCTGCCTTACTTTGGTCTCTGCTGGTGCTAAAACTACTAGTTTTGAGGCTGAACTCTAACGGGATGAAAGATAACAAATCCATAACTTGTGTAAATCCTGGCTCCCTTTGCAGTTTGATCTTCTGTCTCAGAGTAAATAAAAATAAGTTTTCTAAAACCCCAAATGAGCTCGTAAGTAGTTCCAAATGAGTCTCTGCTCCTGGCAAAGAAGGCTGGGAGGGCTTCGAGGCTGAGGTTGGAGCTGCAGCTGAGTTTCAGCCGTGTCAGCCAGAAGTGGTGAGAAGGAGAACTCCGGCGCTCGTGTGGCTGCGGCGTTAATTTAAACATCCTCAGTGGGGAAGATGACTGACTCGTCACTTTGGCAGGAAAGGGTTATCCTCATGAAAAAAAAAAAAAAAAAAATAATAATCCACAAAAGGAGGCAAAGAGAAGCTGATGTGAGTTCCCCCGGAGTCGGTGTGATTAGGTGGCAGTTGGGACTTGGAGCTCTTCATCCTCGGGTCTGGCTGTCGCGCGGCGCTGGCTAATTTATTGGCCGCCTGTGGACCATCTGCATGGGTTGCAGGGACTATCTGAGTAACAGAGCTTATATTCAGTGTGCAAATGTAACCGTTTGGACACGGGACTGTTTAGTCTGGCAGACTGAAAACTATTGCTTTTGCAGGTTTTTTTTTTTTTTTTTTTTTGCATTTTATTATAAATCCTATTTTTTTGCTTCTGAGAATTCGGCTTACTCCACAGCCACATCCATGGAAAATCCAAATGCCTTCTTGAGCAGATAATGGAGACAAACATGTGGGTAGTTTGAATCTTTATATTTTGAGGTTGCTTTTTATTTTCCCCTGTGAAATCAATGAGCAGAAATGTCTTTGAATAGGGAAGCAGAGCGGCTTATTTTATAAATACACAATTTTCCTCCTATAGAGGGGGGGGTGATGTAGTTCCTGCTCTCTGGCACAGAAATCAGGGGGCTGAAGATTGATCTTTCCTGTCCCTGAGTGTCTATGACTTGCTTGACAGGCACGAGCTGGCTCCCAGATGTTTAAATTGTCCTCAGCCTGTGATAATTTATTTATCTGTTTATGTGTGTTACCAGAAAAGTATCTCTCAAGCTCCTGACTCATTTGCAGGGGAATCCGGTGGGAACAGTAGCAGCGTATAACGTTACTAGAAAGTTTTCTTTTAAAAGTATGTCTGCTTCTGCTTTGGTCATAAGGAGGGTTGGAAACGTGACATTCAGTAATTTTCTTTTCTCCTCCTGACATCCTTGAGACTTTACATTTAAACATGTGGCAAAACCCCCTCTGTCACAGACTTGTCTGAATGTATAGAGCAAGCCGAAAAAAAACCCAGAAAACTTTGATCTCTGTACACTTTCAGCCATAAAAAATTATAGTAACACTCAAAGTGTCAGACGTTTTTTTTTTCACTTGTTAAAAGTGAGCTATTATGGTACAGTGATTTATGACATTGCGTAAATCTATTGGAGCAAGCAGAAAAATAGTCCCTGTGTGCTGCTGTATTAAGGTAGCAGAAGAGCACTCGTGAAATTCTGGCTCTGAAAAAAGCATTTCTGTGAAGCTACATGGAATCACAGGCGTGACTTGGGGCACTGGAAGAATAACAATTAGAGCTAGACAACTTTTTCCCCCCACTTACCAATCTTTGCTGTTCACAGAGGTGGTATCAGGGAGACCCCACCAAAAAAAAAAAAAAAGAAGAGAGTCAATATTTAGATTATCATCATCTTAAAAAATTGAAGCGGAACTACTGGCTGCTCCTGAAGTGTTTGGTGTTTAAATGTGAGACTGAACATTGGTGGTGTTCCCATCTATGTGTTTCAGCTTGAAAAGTGGGGACAACAGTTTCCAAGTCTGAAGTTTCTGAAGATTTTATGTAGATAGTGATGTATTGTAGATGTAAGATTTTATGAAGATATTATATACTCAGCCAGCACCCTGTCCTTACAAAGACAAAGTAATTTTTATTACAGCAATAATAGAAATAATCTAAATTGAGGTTATTGGTTTGAGTCTGCATTTTTTGTTCGTAGAAAATACCATTTGGGGCATTGCTAAGTGTTTTTTTTTTTTTTTCCTGTTGGAAGCTTTTTGCCTGATTCTGTCTCCGAGCTGTTTTTCGGTACTTCATGTCTCTGGCATTCTTTAAAAAAAAAAAGCAAACATCAGCTCTGATGAGTTGCATATTTCACTGGGCTAAAATCATCATAACGTTTGAATGCCTTCTTTAGAAGAATTCTTCCGTACCCATTTTGACAGTTAAAAATGTATTTTTCAGTATTCCTTTATATAAGGAATAATATAACTCACGCTTACCAAAAGATTTATCTATAGGTGGCCACATTCAAAGCTCTTTTTCAAATTGAAGTTATTTTACAGGTTGTGTGCACGTGAAGCAGCACTTTATTTTTTTTTTTATTGGGCTTTGTGTTTACAGTTTGCTTTCTTTTCTAATAAAATCAACCTCCATCCTTTTGAGGACCGGGGGAGAGGTTGCCAAGAGGTGACCATTGGGGCTGTTCCAGAGAGGCTGTTGATGTCAGGGAACTCGACTTGGACCATCCTTTTGAGGACTGGGGGAGAGGTTGCCAAGAGGCAACTGTGACGAGGTGACCATGGGGGGCTGTTCCAGGGAGGCTGTTGATGTCAGGGAACTCGACTTGGAAATGAAATTCCTGACATTTTCTCTTGGTGTCTTGTACAAGATTTTCAGTAAAGCTACAAAGTCAGAACTTCTATTTGACTTCTCATCTGGGAGATGCTTTGTCCAAGGAATATTTATCTTCGGGGCTGTCTAGCAGAATGGTTGGAATAGCATCCAATCCTTGTCCAAGTGAAGCATTCCTCCTCTTCACTTGGCAATGTGTTTTTCCTTGGATGTGTCCCTTACCAGTATTAAATCAGACAATCTTTCTCTAGGCTGAGAAAGCTAAGATCATCACTGGCTAAAATGGAATGTATTCCTAACGGGCTAATAAATTACAGGCAACGATCAAACAAGAAAACGGACAGTAGGACAAAATAGAGAGTAGTAGAAGAATCATTACCACTGATTTTATTCTGAAAGCTTCCTTATAAGCAGTAGCTGTATATATTAATTTTGGCACAAAACATATGTATGGATGTGGGGAATGAGCTGGATGCAGCTCTTTTGGAGCCTTTCCAGGAATTACCATTGAATGAGCTAGTGATGAACATTAGGAAAAAGCCAAGCTTTTCCATTGACTTTGGTAGCATTACTTTTTTAAAAGGGATCTTTGTTTAAAGAAACCGGGTTATTTTTTTAGATGCATCAAGCTGACAATTTTCAGAGGCCGGAATTGGGGTAGGACTGAGCTTTACGATGATACAAAGAAATCTGTAGGAGTAACACATGTTATAGTTGGCCTTTTAGGTCTTTTTGGACATAAAAGATGAAGATGACACCAAGGGCAAGAACTAGAAGGGGTATGAATCTACAGTTTGTGTGTTGTGAAGGCACTGAAGTCTTTGGGAAGCAGTAGCTGAGCTTAATCTTTCTTTCAGCTGCCTTTAAAATGCGTGCCATTCCCCCAGATCTGTCATCTTCTGTCAAATCTCTTGGTTGAACCTCAGTAGCTTATGTGGAAGCTGCCTTCCAACAGCTGGGAGATAGGCATTTTAATCATCAGGTTTAAAAAAATACTAAAATTTAATCACTGATTTTTTGAGTACTAAATAGGGAGGAATAAAATTTTGGAAGAGGGAGTGGCCATATTTTTGGGGGGTGGTTCTTCATTTATGTTGTTGACACCATGTCAAAATAGGTATCTCAAGCCCTCGCTGCCTTGCCTGCCAAAAATCTGAATTTTTTTAGTTGCCTGATGGCACCAACTTACAACAGCGTCCTATGAGTTCTCTCCCTTGAGTTCCAAATGATCTCTGCTTTCTGTGTTAGAGTGTTGTCCTATCTAAATATTATCCCAGTACTTGTGCCCTAGAACTGTCTAGAAAGATTGATTTCTGGAGAAAGTACAAGTCAGGGAGTGGGGGGGGGGGGGGGGGGGAAGAAACTTGCTCTTATAGTCAGATCCACATGGTCCAAATGCAACGACCTACTTACAAAACTAAGCCTGGGGGGGGGGGGGGGGGGGGGGAGTCAGAATATCTGGTTCCCATTCTTGTTTCCTGTATGATTTTTGGCAGGTTTCCTCATCTGTACGTTTGAAATAATAACTGCTCTCATCATGGGATTCTGAAGCGATATTAACTGACAGCAATAAAACGTGTTGAGATGTAGAGATGAAAAGGTACCTAGTAATGCAAAATCACAGAGATGGAGATGCAGAAGCAGCGACTTCGGGCTGATTGTTTTATCATATTTGCTTTGACAAAATACTTGCGTGGAGTCCCTTATAGTCCAGGCCTCCCATTTGAAAGAAAAAGTACCCAAAGTGATCTGCTGATGAGGTGAGGTTTGCAGGATGGTGGAGTTCCTGATAACACTTTCTATGCTGGAAATTCAACCGTAGCGTTCCTTTGCCTTTTACACAGAGAAAAGAGCTTGGCTGGTAAAGTGTCCATTGGGAATTTATGAGATGTTTTGTTGTTGTTGTTCATCTTGCACGTGTTTGTGTATTTTCTTACTCCCAACCTGAAACAGAAAACTCTTGTGACCTAATGCTGTGTGTCGGAGAGTCAAGACTCGTATTCTTCCAACAAACCTAGCAGTTATTTGAATTAAAGGACACATATTGTGTAATTTGTCTGCAAATAGTGCAGATAAACACTAACTTCACTATTGATCAGCAAGAAGCCATACTGTGTCTTTTGCAAGGAAATAGCGTTCAGACCCTTCCAAATAATTATAATCCTTTCTCCCTTTTTTTTTTCCTACACCAAAATTGTCCATTATTTAATGTGGCCAGCAGTGTGGAGAACTGGGGTTGCGTTAATGATGCCCTTCGCCTTGTTCTTGTCTACTGTGTTTGATCCTGTAGTCAGCTCCAAAATAATGGATGGAGTGACAAGGATGGTATCTTGATTGCATCCAGCTGTCTGGAACAAGTCAAGGGCAAAGAGGCCCTTCCATGTAGCAGTAGATCCATCCAAGCACCCACTAAAGAATACCAGGAATATTAAAATATAAGCCTGTTTTAAGCCTGTTCCTATCCAAGGAAGCAGGTTGGTTAGATCCAAAGCCAGCTGTGAAAGTAGTTAGGCCGTAGCCGTATCTACTGAAGTTAACATCAAAAGGTCCATTTTAACCACGCTTGGGTTTAGTTAATGTTAATTTATGATTTTTTTTTTGACTGGTCAGTTGTATTTCTCTCCAAGAGGGAAGTTAGCATGGCTTTACCGGCCTTTCACTTTGGGGAACAGCTTCCCTGAGCTGTAGGGTCCAACCGAGCTTGGGATTTTTTGGACTTCCAGGCAGTTTCCAGCATTTAGAGGAACTGAAGTGGTCTTTGTCCCACTCTACCCTCCCAAAGCAGACATGTCCCACCCGTACCTTGGTGTTTCCTTGCCGTCCGGGGAGCGAGGTGTCACATCTCTTCCTCCTCCTCAGGTTTGGAGAGAGTTCCCCGACCGGTTGGTTGGCTATCCGGGCCGCCTGCACCTTTGGGACCACGAAATGAACACAGGGAAGTCAGCATGGCTTTACCGGCCTTTCGCTCTGGGGAGCAGCTTCTCTGAGCTGTAGGGTCCAAGCAAGCTTGGGATTTTTTGGACTTCCAGGCAGTTTCCAGCATTTAGAGGAACTGAAGTGGTCTTTGCCCCACTCTACCCTCCCAAAGCAGACATGTCCCACCCGTACCTTGGTGTTTCCTTGCCGTCCGGGGAGCGAGGTGTCACATCTCTTCCTCCTCCTCAGGTTTGGAGAGAGTTCCCCGACCGGTTGGTTGGCTATCCGGGCCGCCTGCACCTTTGGGACCACGAAATGAACAAATGGAAATACGAATCGGAATGGACCAATGAAGTCTCCATGGTGCTCACCGGAGCGGCGTTTTATCACAAGGTAATACATGACTTGGAGTAGACGACATCGTGAACCTTTTGTGAAAAGCTGGATGTGGTTCTGTCACTGTTCTGGGAGTGTTTTGTGGTGCCAGGATTATGTTTTCTACAACAGTCAGTGAACAGATTACAAACTTTCCCTAAGTCTCTCTCAGTTGCTGCAGAAACAACTAATGTGTCTCTGCCTGTGAAGTAAAACCGTCCATTAACTTACCATCATGAAGGTACCATCATGAACTTTCGGGTGAAGGTACCATCATGAACTTTTGGATGAAGGTATGCTGCCCAGGGAGGTGGTGGAGTCACCATCCCTGGCTGTGTTTAAGGGCCGTTTAGATGCAGTGCTGAGGGACATGGTGTAGGGGATGACTTTGTAGAGTAGGGTAGATGGTTGGACTCGATGATCCCAAGGGTCTCTTCCAACCTAGACGATTCTATGATTCTATGAACTTCCGGATGAAGGTACCATCATGAACTTCCAGAAGAACTCTTGCCAGATTGCTTGACCTGTAACTACACAGTGAATTTTACCTGTAACTACGCAGTGAATTTTACGGTCAACGTAGCTTTGTAGCCAGCAGTTTAAGCAAAGAAGACTGGTTGTAAAGAAGTTGGTGTGCTGGTCAGGAAAGGTGTAATTTTGCAATTAAGCACCCAAAAATTATTTTCTCTCTGCTAAAGTAGTCCTTTGCTGAAGGTAGTATCACAATTTGCCCATAAGCCATCATTAGCTGCCTGCTGTTCAGTGACCAAAATATTTAGAGTCTATTTGTTACCAGCATCTGCATTTAAAATTCTCTTCTTTCCCTCTGTCCTACAGTATTTCAACTACCTTTACACCTACAAAATGCCTGGAGACATCAAGAACTGGGTGGACGCTCATATGAACTGTGAAGATATTGCCATGAATTTTCTTGTGGCGAATGTCACTGGCAAATCAGTCATTAAGGTGGGACTTTGCTGCAGTTTAGCTTTACAAAGCTTAAAACCATGATGTACGTACTCGTATCAATGTATTTTGTAGGCTTCAGTGTATTAACTTCATCCTCCTTTTTCTCTCATTTACCCCTGGTATGGTGTCTTCTTCTCCTTCCAGGGTAGAAAAGCCCTTTTAGTAAAAATTCTCTCTCCTTTTTCTCTCATTTACCCCTGGTATGGTGTCTTCTTCTCCTTCCAGGGCAGAAAAGCCCTTTTAGTAAAAATTCTCTCTCCTTTTTCTCTTATTTAACCCTGGTATGGGGTGGTCTTCTCCTTCCAGGGTAGAAAAGCCCTCTTAGTAAAAATTCTCTCTCGTTTTTCTCTCATTTACCCCTCGTATGGTGTCTTTTTCTCCTTCCAGGGTAGAAAAGCCCTCTTAGTAAAAATTCTCTCTCGTTTTTCTCTCATTTACCCCTCGTATGGTGTCTTTTTCTCCTTCCAGGGTAGAAAAGCCCTCTTAGTAAAAATTCTCTCTCGTTTTTCTCTCATTTACCCCTCGTATGGTGTCTTTTTCTCCTTCCAGGGTAGAAAAGCCCTCTTAGTAAAAATTCTCTCTCGTTTTTCTCTCATTTACCCCTCGTATGGTGTCTTTTTCTCCTTCCAGGGTAGAAAAGCCCTCTTAGTAAAAATTCTCTCTCGTTTTTCTCTCATTTACCCCTCGTATGGTGTCTTTTTCTCCTTCCAGGGTAGAAAAGCCCTCTTAGTAAAAATTCTCTCTCGTTTTTCTCTCATTTACCCCTCGTATGGTGTCTTTTTCTCCTTCCAGGGTAGAAAAGCCCTCTTAGTAAAAATTCTCTCTCGTTTTTCTCTCATTTACCCCTCGTATGGTGTCTTTTTCTCCTTCCAGGGTAGAAAAGCCCTCTTAGTAAAAATTCTCTCTCGTTTTTCTCTCATTTACCCCTCGTATGGTGTCTTTTTCTCCTTCCAGGGTAGAAAAGCCCTCTTAGTAAAAATTCTCTCTCGTTTTTCTCTCATTTACCCCTCGTATGGTGTCTTTTTCTCCTTCCAGGGTAGAAAAGCCCTCTTAGTAAAAATTCTCTCTCGTTTTTCTCTCATTTACCCCTCGTATGGTGTCTTTTTCTCCTTCCAGGGTAGAAAAGCCCTCTTAGTAAAAATTCTCTCTCGTTTTTCTCTCATTTACCCCTCGTATGGTGTCTTTTTCTCCTTCCAGGGTAGAAAAGCCCTCTTAGTAAAAATTCTCTCTCGTTTTTCTCTCATTTACCCCTCGTATGGTGTCTTTTTCTCCTTCCAGGGTAGAAAAGCCCTCTTAGTAAAAATTCTCTCTCGTTTTTCTCTCATTTACCCCTCGTATGGTGTCTTTTTCTCCTTCCAGGGTAGAAAAGCCCTCTTAGTAAAAATTCTCTCTCGTTTTTCTCTCATTTACCCCTCGTATGGTGTCTTTTTCTCCTTCCAGGGTAGAAAAGCCCTCTTAGTAAAAATTCTCTCTCGTTTTTCTCTCATTTACCCCTCGTATGGTGTCTTTTTCTCCTTCCAGGGTAGAAAAGCCCTCTTAGTAAAAATTCTCTCTCGTTTTTCTCTCATTTACCCCTCGTATGGTGTCTTTTTCTCCTTCCAGGGTAGAAAAGCCCTCTTAGTAAAAATTCTCTCTCGTTTTTCTCTCATTTACCCCTCGTATGGTGTCTTTTTCTCCTTCCAGGGTAGAAAAGCCCTCTTAGTAAAAATTCTCTCTCGTTTTTCTCTCATTTACCCCTCGTATGGTGTCTTTTTCTCCTTCCAGGGTAGAAAAGCCCTCTTAGTAAAAATTCTCTCTCGTTTTTCTCTCATTTACCCCTCGTATGGTGTCTTTTTCTCCTTCCAGGGTAGAAAAGCCCTCTTAGTAAAAATTCTCTCTCGTTTTTCTCTCATTTACCCCTCGTATGGTGTCTTTTTCTCCTTCCAGGGTAGAAAAGCCCTCTTAGTAAAAATTCTCTCTCGTTTTTCTCTCATTTACCCCTCGTATGGTGTCTTTTTCTCCTTCCAGGGTAGAAAAGCCCTCTTAGTAAAAATTCTCTCTCGTTTTTCTCTCATTTACCCCTCGTATGGTGTCTTTTTCTCCTTCCAGGGTAGAAAAGCCCTCTTAGTAAAAATTCTCTCTCGTTTTTCTCTCATTTACCCCTCGTATGGTGTCTTTTTCTCCTTCCAGGGTAGAAAAGCCCTCTTAGTAAAAATTCTCTCTCGTTTTTCTCTCATTTACCCCTCGTATGGTGTCTTTTTCTCCTTCCAGGGTAGAAAAGCCCTCTTAGTAAAAATTCTCTCTCGTTTTTCTCTCATTTACCCCTCGTATGGTGTCTTTTTCTCCTTCCAGGGTAGAAAAGCCCTCTTAGTAAAAATTCTCTCTCGTTTTTCTCTCATTTACCCCTCGTATGGTGTCTTTTTCTCCTTCCAGGGTAGAAAAGCCCTCTTAGTAAAAATTCTCTCTCGTTTTTCTCTCATTTACCCCTCGTATGGTGTCTTTTTCTCCTTCCAGGGTAGAAAAGCCCTCTTAGTAAAAATTCTCTCTCGTTTTTCTCTCATTTACCCCTCGTATGGTGTCTTTTTCTCCTTCCAGGGTAGAAAAGCCCTCTTAGTAAAAATTCTCTCTCGTTTTTCTCTCATTTACCCCTCGTATGGTGTCTTTTTCTCCTTCCAGGGTAGAAAAGCCCTCTTAGTAAAAATTCTCTCTCGTTTTTCTCTCATTTACCCCTCGTATGGTGTCTTTTTCTCCTTCCAGGGTAGAAAAGCCCTCTTAGTAAAAATTCTCTCTCGTTTTTCTCTCATTTACCCCTCGTATGGTGTCTTTTTCTCCTTCCAGGGTAGAAAAGCCCTCTTAGTAAAAATTCTCTCTCGTTTTTCTCTCATTTACCCCTCGTATGGTGTCTTTTTCTCCTTCCAGGGTAGAAAAGCCCTCTTAGTAAAAATTCTCTCTCGTTTTTCTCTCATTTACCCCTCGTATGGTGTCTTTTTCTCCTTCCAGGGTAGAAAAGCCCTCTTAGTAAAAATTCTCTCTCGTTTTTCTCTCATTTACCCCTCGTATGGTGTCTTTTTCTCCTTCCAGGGTAGAAAAGCCCTCTTAGTAAAAATTCTCTCTCGTTTTTCTCTCATTTACCCCTCGTATGGTGTCTTTTTCTCCTTCCAGGGTAGAAAAGCCCTCTTAGTAAAAATTCTCTCTCGTTTTTCTCTCATTTACCCCTCGTATGGTGTCTTTTTCTCCTTCCAGGGTAGAAAAGCCCTCTTAGTAAAAATTCTCTCTCGTTTTTCTCTCATTTACCCCTCGTATGGTGTCTTTTTCTCCTTCCAGGGTAGAAAAGCCCTCTTAGTAAAAATTCTCTCTCGTTTTTCTCTCATTTACCCCTCGTATGGTGTCTTTTTCTCCTTCCAGGGTAGAAAAGCCCTCTTAGTAAAAATTCTCTCTCGTTTTTCTCTCATTTACCCCTCGTATGGTGTCTTTTTCTCCTTCCAGGGTAGAAAAGCCCTCTTAGTAAAAATTCTCTCTCGTTTTTCTCTCATTTACCCCTGGTATGGTGTCGTCTTCTCCTTCCAGGGTAGAAAAGCCCTTTAGTTAAAATTCCCTGCTAACTGGGAACAGAGAATTGCTTTTTACCAGTTATTTCTGGTGGTTATTTGAGCTATTTGGATGAGGTCTGAAAAAGGTAATTTAAATGATAGCTCTATATATGTGTGTGTGTGTGTATACACACCCACGCACATACATTTTAACTATTTGAGATCACTGGAGGAAAGAAATTGCCAACTGTCCACAGCTCGCTCTGTCGTGGCCCGGCAACAGCTGATTTATAGGAATGTTAATTGCAAGAATGTTAATTGCGCCATCAGCTTTAAATGAACTTTTTTTTTAATCCCGGAATTAATTTCCTGACATGTTTCGACACGTTTTCAGGTCTGGACCTTCTCTCTGTACATTCATTTCCAAACGTTGTCAACTTGGAATGAGATTTAGAGGCCACCAGGCGTTCCTTCAATTAGCGGGGTCCGTTTTCCTGGCTGTCCATCATCGTTTAACCGGGACTGGCGGCCTCCTTTCCTAGAAAAGTCTTTAGAAGATAAAGCGTGTGGGGTTTTTTTTTTTTTTTGCTGGGAAAAAGTTTTTTGAGCCCTATGAGGGCACGGCAGAGTAATTTGGCACCTCTGGGCAATTCGGGGAGTCTCGCAGAGTTTGCCAGTCAGCTATGAAGTGGAGTGAGCAAAAGAGAGAGCCTGTTGGATTAACGTTCCGGTGAAGTATGGGAAGCTATATTTCATCGCTGTTATGGCTGCAAGAACAAATGGTGTTTATACAGGGACCTTGGCAGTGAGAAAACAGTCATTAAACAGGAATTAAGGAGCTTGTCATCGCCACTTCTTTTCGGTTACAGAAGGGAAAAAAACCCCCTCCAAGCCGTTTTTATTGGGCCCCTGTGAATTTTGCAGGCAGCCGGGCCAGATGGAGCTGAGTGGAGGAATGGAGTGGCTTTTTTCTTCATTTTTTTTTTTCTTTTTCTTTTTTTTTTTTTTTTTTAAACACCCACCCCCCCCCCCTCTCCTTTTGGAGACGGCTCGGCTTACGCTGCAGAAGTATCGCGCCGCTCTCCGTGCAAGGAGATTAATGTCCCTTCTGTTGATATTTGACAATATCTGGCCTGCCTTTTCTGCAGGTGACCCCACGGAAGAAGTTCAAATGTCCAGAATGCACGGCAATTGATGGGTTATCGCTGGACCAGACGCACATGGTGGAAAGGTGAGTTGGCCACCTTTTTATTCCCCTGATTGCCTCCTTATGATCCCTAGAATCTTACCCCGTGTCTCGTTAAATTAGGATCAAAAATGCTGGCTGATTGTATTTCTGTAAATGACTGATTTTTGAAAGAACGTCGCATGGGTTTGATCAGCGTAAGTCGTGCCCACAATGGATGATGTGACGCTGAAAAGTGGACTGCTACAAGAAAGGACTGGAGAAGGGCACATTTTTTTAGCAGCTTTGCTATAAAACCTATAGGACGAGTCTATGAAATTCAGGTTGTTGGGAGTACTCCCAGTAATACCATGTTTCTGTTTTAACATGGAACACCAACTGTAATAAGTGTGAGATTTCTTTTTTTTAAACCAGGCAAGAAGGATGTCAGTTATTAATAATGCTAATATTTTATGTTTGTACATTGCCTTTCCTCCACTAATGCCTTTCCTCCATTGCTTCCACTGATGAAGGGTGTTTGCCTGCACAATTGCATGTTGCATTTTTAACAATAGCAGTATTATTGTATTTTTGTGGGGATTTAGTTTTGAAGTGAAGTATGCATTTGGACAGGCAGTGACTGTTTAGACTGAAATACTGAAAATTGGGAAGCATAAGGGTTGCGATCCTTGCTTGATGGTAAAATGGCTTCCCTGCCTTGACCAAGACACTCAACTTCCCTCTGCCTTGGCTTCTGAATGTGTAAAAAAGGGAAAGTTTCTTTACTTTTACAAAGCTGTTCCCCCCGCCGTGTTTGAAAAGGGCTATCTGACAATAAAGGTAGCTCCTAGTTATTAGGTGGAATTAACCTGAGATCTAGGATTGACAAAATCATTTCACCTTAGGCTTCTTGGGCTATCACATCTCTCCTGCAAATGTGGGGAAAAATAATTTGCAGGCACAGAATGGGATGGGCCAATGGGATGAGGTTCAACAAGGCCAAGTGCTGGGTCCTGCCCTTGGGTCACACCAACCCCCTGCAGCGCTACAGGCTGGGGGCAGAGTGGCTGGAGAACTGCTTGGTGGAAAAGGACCTGGGGGTGTTGGTCACCTGTTGGCTGAACAGGAGCCAGCAGTGTGCCCAGGTGGCCAAGAAGGCCACCAGCATCCTGGCCTGTGTCAGGAACAGCGTGGTGAGTAGGACTCAGGAGGTGATGGTCCCTCTGGACTGAGCACTGGGGAGGACCCGCCTTGAGGGCTGTGTCTGGTTTTGGGCCCCTTTGCACCAAAAAGACATTGAGGTGCTGAGCGGGTCCAGAGAAGGGCAACGGAGCTGGTGAGGGGTCTGGAGCACAAGTCTTGTGAGGAGAGGCTGAGGCCTGAGGGAGCAGGTGTTGAGCCTGGAGAAAAGGAGGCTGAGGGGAGACCTTCTCGCTCTCTCCAACTCCCTGAAAGGAGGGTGTAGCCAGGGGGGGTCGGTCTCTTCTCCCAAGGAACAGGTGATGGGACAAGAGGAAACGGCCTCAAGTTGCACCAGGGGAGGTTCAGGTTGGAGATTAGGAAAAGTTTTTATACGGGAAGGATTATGAAGCCTTGGAATGGGCTGCCCAGGGAAGGGGTTGAGGCACCATCCCTGGAGGTGTTCAAAAGCCGGGTTGACACAGTGCTTAGAGACATGGGTTAGTGATGGGTTTTTTTGGTTTTTTTAATGTTAGGTTAATGGTTGGACTCGATGATCTGAAAGGTCCCTTCCAACCTAAACAATGGTATGATTCTACGATTCTATGATTTCAGATTTGCACTGAAAGATGTATCACGGTTCTCTTACCAGCTCTTTACAATGAGCTTTTTTCTGTCCTTCCCTGCAGTACATGGCAAATTTAAAATGTTGGATATATTCACTGGCCTTTAGTAATGTAAATTCTATCTGTGTGTTGTAATATATGCAGTGAACTAACTCAAACCTGGTTAGTAGGCTGGGGGCTGATTTACAAGAAGAGTGTGTACACGTGTCTGGTGTGTAAACGCACATCACACAACACACACAAACACGTTTATAGTTTGGCTGATTGATTATTAACGAAGCATCACGCTAGGCATTGAAGGGCAAAACCACCAAGGTGAGCACCAAAGGATTTAGACTGGATTTAAAAAAGGAATATGCTAGTCAGATGTAAAACATCCCCCAGGAAGATGGTAAAAATTACTCTGCAGAAAACTTCTTAAGAAAGGGTCTGGAATCTTTGTAAATCTTAAATTTTAGCTGAAGGGGAAGCGCAAGAGGTTGTCCTGTGTCTGGAAGTTCAGCACTGGCTTTACAGGATGGACTACCTGAAGCCAGTTGAGCTTTCCTGTGATCCTACGAGTGCCATTACAACAGCACATAGGAATTTTGGTCACGAACTAGGTTCTCATTAAGGTAAACACAATAAAACCAGCAGATTTAAAAAGGAATATGCTAGTCAGATGTAAAACATCCCCCAGGAAGATGGTAAAAATTACTCTGCAGAAAACTTCTTAAGAAAGGGTCTGGAATCTTTGTAAATCTTAAATTTTAGCTGAAGGGGAAGCGCAAGAGGTTGTCCTGTGTCTGGAAGTTCAGCACTGGCTTTACAGGATGGACTACCTGAAGCCAGTTGAGCTTTCCTGTGATCCTACGAGTGCCATTACAACAGCACATAGGAATTTTGGTCACGAACTAGGTTCTCATTAAGGTAAACACAATAAAACCAGCAGATGAAAAAGTGCCTTTTTGCTCCAAAGTGCATTATGATGTGGGGTAAGGGTCATGTTTCCACGTCTCTAGCAATTCTTGTATCCTCAGCGTAAAGTATCATTGACAGTTTATTGAGAACATCTTTAAACCGTTGCTTGGCTTCTCTGTAGTTTCCAACACTGGAGATAACTGGGTTGTGGGAAATGTTAGTTTGATGGCAAATCCACATTTATTTGCCCGGCCGGAGGAGTACGTCCTGGGATAGAGTCTGGGGGCAGGAGATCTAGGGGGGGATATACAGCTTGGGTGTATTCAGGCTTAATTTTGAAGATCATACTGAAACTTCATGCCTAACACCTTCTTACCCTGTGCTGTTACTATCTACCTTCAATATAAGGGAGTTATTTGAAAATCTGAAAGGGTTTCATGGTTTGTTTGTTGTTTTTTTTTTAATCTTCTAAGCTAGCTATTAATTTTAAGTGGATAATAAACGATAGCAACTCCTAGAACAAATTTTCCTAATTTAGCGGTGACTAAGGCTCTTATGGCTCATAAATATATATATATATATATGTATGTGTATACACACTAGCTATTTTTAGGGTCAGGATAGAAGCTGAATGGAAAAAATGTGTTTATCTTTTATCATATTATAAAAGAATAACTTTGTACAGATAACTTTACAGTGTTGGGTACTGAGAACAATAGCTGGGGTATCGACAAAAAGCCATTATCAGCTTCATGAGCATCTCCCTTCCCCCAAAGTGTCCAACTTCTTTGTCTTTTCTTTATTTACTTCTTTTTTTTTTTCTTGGCATTCCGAAATAGCGAGCAGGTAGTCCGAGCTCATTAATTGCTCGGATATCCAGGGCTCAACCTAGTGTTTATGAAACAAACAGTTTGGCGGGGTTGTCATGGCTGTGTACGACATTTTAGTGTTGGGTTTCAGGGTCAGAAATAGCAGATGGATGCCCAGCAACTGCCTGGGGATTGTTTTGGAAGTGGGAAAGGTTTGAGAAGTCAGTTGGGGAGATCTGACCAGGAGAGACGCGTAACTCCCCGGTTCTGTTGGGCCTTTGGACGCTCTCAGCAGAGACAAAGGAAAGGTTGAACTCTGTCTCTTATTAAGGGATTTATTTATATATATTTTTTTTTCTGATCGATACCGAAGGATATTTACATTTATCTTTTATCATATTATAAAAGAATAACTTTGTACAGATAACTTTACAGTGTTGGGTACCGAGAACAATAGCTGGGGTATCGGCAAAAAGCCATTATCAGTTTCATGAGCACCTACCTTCCCCCAAAGTGTCCAACTTCTTTGTCTTTTCTTTATTTACTTCTTTTTTTTTTTCTTGGCATTCCGAAATAGCGAGCAGGTAGTCCGAGCTCATTAATTGCTCGGATATCCAGGGCTCAACCTAGTGTTTATGAAACAAACAGTTTGGCGGGGTTGTCATGGCTGTGTACGACATTTTAGTGTTGGGTTTCAGGGTCAGAAATAGCAGATGGATGCCCAGCAACTGCCTGGGGATTGTTTTGGAAGTGGGAAAGGTTTGAGAAGTCAGTTGGGGAGATCTGACCAGGAAAAACGCGTAACTCCCTGGTTCTGTTGGGCCTTTGGACGCTCTCAGTAGAAACAAAGGAAAGGTTGAACTCTGTCTTTTATTAAGGGATTTATTTATATTTTTTTTCTGATCGATACCAAAGGATATTTACAGCAAATCATGGGAAAGCCAACAGTGCTGGGTAATTTCTCTGAGAGAAATAAAGACTTTAGTCCCTAGGGTAATCAAGCTCCATCATTAAAATATATTAACTAAAGAATCATAGAATCATAGAATCATAGAATTGCCCAGGCTGGAAGGGACCTCCAAAGGCCATCTAGTCCGACCTCCCCGCAGTCAGCAGGGACACCCCCAACTAGACCAGGTTGCCCAGGGCCTCGTCGAGCCTCTCCTTGAATATCTCCAGGGAAGGGGCCTCAACCACCTCCCTGGGCAACCTGTTCCAGTGCTCCACCACCCTCACAGTGAAGAACCCTCTCCTCATCTCCAGTCTAAATCTGTTCCCCTCCAGCTTGAAGCCATTGCCCCTCGTCCTGTCACTACAGGCCTTTCTAAACAGGCTCTCCCCAGCCTTCCTGTAGGCTCCCTTCAGGTACTGGAAGGCTGCTATTAGGTCTCCCTGGAGCCTCCTCTTCTCCAGAAAAGAAAGCTTTTGAAGCAAGAAATCCCCTTCTTGCCCTAGGTTAGCCTTTCCATCAAGTCACAGCAGAAGCTGTAGGAGGATCCCATAATCCCTGCGTATTTACAGGTGCTATTTAAGTAGCAACAAGTTTTCTGCCTTGAGCATCTTTGCATCTGGCTCTCAAAAATGGAGAACTCTGTAAAATGCCTGTTTTTTACAGGCAACTGCCTGTTCAGTAAATACAAGGAAGGGCTGAGCTGCTCCTGCTTTGTGCCTTATTTAGGACACGTAAATATTTGTTAGAGTCAGAACAGGAAGCCATCCACTTAGGAGGTAAGAGTTGGCCAAAGGCTGCAGGTGCAGAGTCATCCTGCCAAAAAATATTTGGGTTACAAGGGGGAACTGCCCATTAGGAGAAGCCTTAACAGACATGAAGCTCCCCGGGTCTGCCAGGGACAACGGGGCTCTCCATTTCTCCGTTCATACAATTTTAAGTCCTTGTTGAGCACAGCTGATGTTGGTTGTCAACGGAGCAAGATAAAAAATGAGGAGTTCTTGGACGCAAACATGCCTCTCTTAGTACAAATTTGCAAAAGTAGCGACATAGCCAAGAAAAACACCTTCCCTCCATGTTAAGATGACACGTTATGTTCTCTTGGCTACCCAACTTTGAATGTTTAATGTTCTAGATAGCCTTTCTGATTTATATTGTCCCAAAGTGGTAAAGGCTTTGGAATTCAAGTGATTTAGTTGCGTGCAGGAGATGAAATTTTGGGCAAGAGGCGATTTACCTTCAAACACATTTTGTGGCTTGTGTATGACATTTCTTTCATCTTAAAAAGCCTGTTTCTCATCTTTGAGTTTATTTCCTGAGGACTTTTTCGATTCAGCCAGAGTGCTTAGAACTTACTGGTTTTTCCATTTTTCACTTTTTCATTTCTTTAACAGCAAAGTGGTTTCTTGGTGGTTAAAGCTGTCATACCAGTATGCTCAAATGGTCTTGCCACCAGAGTGAAGTTTATCTGTAGGAGGATTCCATCTTGATATTTTCTTATAAGGCCTCATCTTTGGTTGGAGCGTATGGCCTCTGGAGGGGAGAGAGGTCAATTTTTGTCTCCCCTACCCATTTAGTTTTGTCTTTTGCTCTGAGGGTGCCGCTTAGTTGTGGTTGGACAATGGCTGCTCTGACGTGGCCACCTGCCCGCCGGGCAGCAGCCCGAGATAACGAATTCATTTCACACCGGCCACCCAGCAGCTGTTGCATTACAATGTCCTTCAGTCATCACTGACAGAGGCAGGATTTGAACCAGTTAGACCAGGAGGATTCTTATATTCCAGAAGCCAGTGAGGGCCAGCAGCTGTGCAAACTTCTCACACGCACGTAGCTCGGCGCACCTCCCTCCTCGCCGGCCAAGTCTCTGCTTTTCCTGCCACCAGGCTTCTCCAAGACGCACAACGTGGGTCATCGGTAGCCACGTTTCTCAGGAGGAGCAGATGTGGAAGTGTGAGAATCACAGGACTTGAAGGTATCTCCCGTTGAGTATCTCCTGGAGGCAACAGAAGCTGCTTAGCTTCTCTGAGAATCACAGGACTTTAAGGTATCTCCCGTTGGGTATCTCCTGGAGGCAACAGAAGCTGCTTAGTGTTCCTGGAGAAAACGCTCAGTTACAGAATCACAGAATCTTCATGGTTGGAAAGGACCTCTGAGATCACCGAGTCCAACCACACACACACACAAAAAAACCCCAACCCCAAATCTGGGGCACTAAAGCCTGCCCTGAAGTGCTACATCTGCACGTTTCTTAAATACCTCCAGGGATGGTGACTCCACCACCTCCCTGGGCAGGCTGTTCCAGTGCCTGACCACCCTCTCAGGAAAGTCATTCTTCCCAAGATCTAATCTAAACCTCCCTGCCCCAACTTCAGACCATTTCCTCTGCTCCTGTCGTTATTTCCTTGGGAGAAGAGGCCAACCCCTACCTCTCTCCACCCTCCTTTCAGGGAGTTGTAGAGGGCAATGAGGTCTCCCCTCAGCCTCCTCTTCTCCAAACTGAACATGCCCAGTTCCCTCAGCCTCTCCTCGGATGACTTGTTCTCCAGACCCCTCCCCAGCTTGGTGGCTCTCCTCTGGACACGCTCCAGCACCTCAATGTCCTTCTTATGTGAAGGGGCCCAGAACTGACCACAGCCCTCGAGGTGAGGCCTCACCAGTGCCCAGTCCAGAGGCACCATCATTTCCTCCTCTGCCTGTTGTTATAAACTTTCTGTGCCCAAATCTCACCCTCTGGGTGGTTCATCTCCTTGTTGCAGACCTTGAGCTGCTACTTGGGTCTCTCTGCTTCCGTCCTGCCTGATGCTGTTTGAGATCTGTGCTACCCTGGAGCACATAGTGCCCGTGCCAGCTCTGGAGGTTGCTTCCCACTACACACCATTTCCTCTTACGCGCTGAATCCCTTTTCATTTCTTTCCTAGTCCAAAGATTTGACTCTGGAGGCAAGAAGAAGTATGAGGGGGTGAGAAGGTAGCCGAAAGTGAAATAAGGTGGTTGAGTCACCGTCCCTGGATGTGTTTAAGGGCCGTTTAGATGCGGTACTGAGGGACATGGTGTAGGGGAGGACTTTGTAGAGTAGGGGAGATGGTTGGACTCGATGATCCCAAGGGTCTCTTCCAACCTCAATGATTCTGATTCTATGATTCTATGAAATGCATTTACCTGCGTTACATGTTTTATTCAAGTCTCACCTGTCTGAAGTAGTTTTCTGACACTTTTCTCAGGCCAGAAAATGGCCTGAAATCTGCCCGTTAAAGCTTGAAACCGCTGGGAAGGGCTGTTAGCGTTTGAACAGCCCAGGCTTTGTGTTCTCCACTCGCTCACTCTGGTCAGGGAGGGAGCCAGGGGATGATGGCTCAGAGGGCTGAGGAATTAATTTTGAAAACCGCTCTTGCCGTCCCATCTACTTCAAAAGAGCGTTTGGGGCAGCGTTGAGCAGTCCCCGTCACAAAACTGTCACACTCAGTTGGTGTGATTGAGCGGGTCTGGTGAGGAAAATGATCCTGGAGCCTGAGTGACCCCCTAACCCTTCGAAGGGGTCGGGAGAGGGGTGCAGTGATTGGAAAGGGAGAGAGAGACCTGCTCTGGGACCGCCTGCAGCTGAGCCTGAGTACTCATTTCTTTCTTATTTTCTTGTTTTCCCTTTCCAACGGCAAAAGGAACGTGACCCTCTCTCCCGTAGCTGTCTTCTGTTACGTGTCGGGGGGCTGTCGTCACGATCCTTGGTGTCTGAAGGTCTTAAAAGCCATTTTATGAAGTCCACGGCTGACGTTAGCTGAGGTGACCCCAGTGTTCCTCTGCCTTTGGTTCCGCCACGGAGTTAAAGGAGCGATGGGAGGTTCAACATCCGTTTGCTTGGGGTTTTGGAGCACATGGCTCTTCCCTTCCGCAGCGTTGCTGACACCTGAGGTTATTAAAAGTGAAAGCCATCAAACGGGTCCCCCCATCTTTCTTTGTGCTGACGCGATGCCTCGCTGCTCAGTCGCTCCTTATTTAGACAAGGAAAATAAGCTAATTGGTTTCATTTTCTAGTTTTCACTCCGTTTCACCCCTAAGTTACAATCAGCGCTGCCCGTACACCGAGGCATGTTTATTTTTGTGGGAAAAGACAGAGCTTCTGAAGAAGCCTGATAAAACCCAGCCTTTTTTTCTTTTTTCTTTTTTTTTTTTTTTCCTCCTTTTCAGAACTCCCATTTTCACAAGGGCTCGCTTTTTTTTTTTGCGAAACCGTCGTTACGAGCCAAATTGACCCAACAGTGGCCCTTTAAGAGACATGTTGGCAGTTAATCTGTTCTGGTTTACAGCATGTACATTGCTTGAAGAATGACTGGAATTCTAAGGGGGAGGGAGAAGGGAAGCTTTGACCTCCATGTGCACATGTGCTGCTGCCAGCATCCCCTTGCTCGTCTCTGTGATTAAATGGATAAATCAAAGAACACCACCTTCTTTTCAGTTCTCTCTGCAGTGGGGCTCTCTTTTTAGACGCTGCCTGAAATGCTTCCAGGCGCAGAGAGGGAAGGTTTCTACTGGTTATATTGGTGTGGGAGCTGGTAGCCAGCCAGCCCAGTTGTTGGGGCTCTTAATTAACGCTGCTTTTCTTTCCCCTTTTCACCAGATCTGAATGCATCAATAAGTTCGCCTCCGTTTTCGGGACCATGCCTCTGAAGGTGGTGGAGCACCGCGCTGACCCCGTCCTCTACAAAGATGACTTTCCTGAAAAACTGAAGAGCTTTCCCAATATTGGCAGCTTGTGAAGGAAGAGGTGAGACAAAACCTGAGCGACGAAAAAGTTGGCCAGAAAGGTGCTATGGGGAACATAAGGCCCTGAAGACAAAAGTCGCTGGAGAACAGGTTACACCTGAGGCAGATGGGAATTAATGTTTTCCTCTGGTATGCTATCTTCCCTTTACGTTGCTCAAAGATGTCATGGAAAGCTGAACAACTGCTCCTCCGGTGCTCCCAGAGGATTGAATCTATTCATGGGTCCTCCCAGAAATGGCAGGCACGGGCTTTTCTCCAAAGGAGGCTGTGCACTTGGAAGAATAAAACCAGAATCTCGCTCTCTTGTGGGCTGACTGGCATGACTGCCCTCTTCTATCAAATAATCTGCTGGAGTTCTCTGATTTGTAAGCATCCATCCTTTCAAAGCAATTGCCTGCAGTGTATGGCTGCTCTCTTTTGGGAGAAGCTCATTGCCCGTGCAGTTGGTTGAGCCTCTGGCTTTTGAGCTTAATCGTTGTCTTAAGTAACTGTGTAACAAATCATCTTTTTTTTAAATTTTTTTCTTTCCTGCATAATGAGATGAATGTTTATTTTTTTACAACATCAGCAGCAAAAAAAATCTGTCTGTCCTCACGTGGTTTAAACGAATGTTTATTTTTTTACAGCATCAGCAGCAAAAAATCTGTCTGTCCTCACGTGGTTTAAAGGGCAAAGCGGTTTGTTGCTTAAATTATTTTGATGCAAAGGGAGACATACAGCAGCTGGGAGGATGGTTCCCCCTTCCAGGCAGAGACCTGTGGGATAGAGCTCCAATTGCTTCCCCTCTTCTGCCTAAATCTCAGGTTTTCCACCTCCTCCATGCAGGAGGCAGTGACTCTGTTGAAAGAAAAGATGTAACTTTCAGCCTTGCTGTATTTTTATTATTTTTTTTTAATTTTCGTTATCAGAACAGTTACAGTTTTACATTGCAGGCACGCGCAGAACCAGGGCTATGAAGCAGGATTTTCCACATCTGAATCCTCTTCAGCAAAGCGGGGTGGTGTAGTACTGATTTGTAAAACACTTTGTAAATTTACAGAAATTCCCAGTTACAGCTTCAATGTGCCAGGGATACAGGCACCCTATTAATGCACATTTACAGACTCCCCTAAGTTACCGTTGCTGGAAAAACTCCTGGATCTTGGCTTGTAATTTAACTAAGGGACCCGCTGCCACTGAAATGTACAGCTTAGGCTTTTGGAGAAGCTTTACATTTCTTAAGAGCATTGGGATTTTTTCTCAATGCTGAAAATTAACTTGAAATAGAAAATGTAAAGCAGCAAAATTAGAAATAAAATTGCCCAGACTGTTCTCTCTTGCCCTTCGATATGAAAGGTGATCCCAAGTTCGGGCTGAGAAAGGAATCTCTGTCCCAGCTCCGCTGATAAAACGTTTGTTACCAGGTAAGGGGGAATCTCACTGTCTTTTGAAACCTCCCTTGCTGCCCGTTACAGACACATCCTACTCGATGGGCTCTTTTTCTGTTCCACCACGAGCAACCTTATTCCTCCCCGTTTTGCCAAACCCCCCCCCAAACAATAGGACAAGTGTTAGGCATCACGGTTCACCCCCTCTCCTAAGCTGGATAGGCAGCGGTGACAGAAACCAAATGAAAGTCAGGCTGGAAACAGGAAACATCTGCTCCTATTTGTCTCACCCCCACTAAGACTTATCTTCTTGCCCCTGCGCCGTGGTGGATGTGCTGGGAATGAAAATCATATTGGAACAATAGCTCCGAGGGGATGCTTCGCTTCATAACTCCCCTGGGATCTGCCTGGAAACTGCCCCGGCCGCTTCTCTGGGAATGTTTAATTGCCAGGCAATGTTTTTTTTCCCTCCAGTCTGCCTCCCATTCCCTCCTTGCTGTGGGGAGGGGGTGTCGGGGTGCTGGGAGGACGGCCGCTGCGGTGACAACTTCTGTCTGCAACGGTGGGTGTCAGCGGATAAAAGAAGGGTCGTCGCTCGTTCTTTCTCCTTTGCAGCCTCTCAGGTTCATTCACATCAACTTTCTTTCTGATATCTGTGATTTCTGATTCTATTAGGATCTTCCTCTATTGTGTCCAGTTCTGGGCACCTCAATCCAAGAGAGATCTGGAGGTGCTGGAGCGAGTGCAGAGGAGGGCAACGAAACTAGTGAAGGGCCTGGAAGACAAATCATATGAAGAACAGCTGAAGGAGCTGGGACTGTTTAGTGTGAGGAAGAGGAGGCTGAGGGGAGACCTCATCACTCTCTACAACTACTTGAAAGGACACTGTAGAGAGGTTGGTGCTGGTCTCTTCTCACAGGTAATTAACAATAGAACGAGAGGGAACGGCTTCAAGCTCCAACAGGGGAGGTTTAGACTGAACATTAGGAAGGAATTTTTCACTGAAAGAGTGGTTGGGCATTGGAACAGGCTGCCCAGGGAGGGGGTGGAGTCACCATCCCTGGATGTGTTTAAGGGCCGTTTAGATGGGGTACTGAGGGACATGGTGTAGGGGAGGACTTTGTAGAGTAGGGGAGATGGTTGGACTCGATGATCCCAAGGGTCTCTTCCAACCTCAATGATTCTATGATTCTCTTGATGGATGTCCTGGTGCTGGAGCATCGGGAGATACCGGCGTATTTCCCCTGGAGAATTTCTCTTTGAAAGGGTGGCTGTGACAACGCAGTCGTCACCTCAGTTTGGGCTGTTCTTTTGGGGCCAATCTCAGCCTGGCAGAGCTTATAACTGAGTTGAATCTCTTCCTTTCACAGAGCTGTGAAGCTGCCGTGATTCCTTGGTTCTTTCTCAGCCAGTAAAAAATACACATTTTGCACAGAGGATTTGAAATAGTCGGTGGCATATTTTTAGGTGGAAGCAGCCCAAACAACCCTCCTAAACTGATCTATAGTCCCGGGTCAGGAAAAAGGCAGCAGATCCTTGTGCCTCCATCCCAAAGCATCCGAGTGGATTCCCCTTCCACAAAGTGCCCAATTCCTCGGGGTTTGTCATTTTTGGCATTTTACAGTTGCTTTTACAGGGCCGTCTCATTCAGGTGGTGATTCGTCTCCGGTTTGTGCCAGGGAGAAAATTGGGCAACTGACTGTAGAAAATAAATACAGAAATAAAATAAAATGGCCTCCTTCCCCCTCCGGGTTTATAATTGTGATGTTCTTGATGCAAAATCTGTAAAGGTAAGATGCAAAGGTTTATAATTGTGATGTTCTTGATGCAAAATCTGTATGTCTGATTTGGAACGGCTTTGTGGTCAGTCTTTAAATTAAGACCATTGTTAATTTTTCATCGCATATATGTTCTTAAAAAAAAAAAAAAAAAAAGGTTAATATTGGTATATTAAAAGGTAAATCCAAGGAGTGTTTGTTGTATTTCGCTTCCGGAGCTGCACAAGGAAACGTGGATAGGTTTTAGAAGGGAGAATTGGGGTGAGAGGCTGTTTTGGTACATAAATCTGCGTTAAACTTAAATATCCACGGCGCACTCTGGAAAGATCTGTCGATGTTTTGTCTTTCCCATGGCTGGAGCTGGAGGGTTGTCTTTGAAGTAGAAGTTGGCTCTGCACGAATTCATCCCCGTCACCTTTTTGGAGAGCGTAGTTGTTACTCTAATTTTCTGCCAAGGCTTGACAGTAGCATTTATCTTGGAGAAATAGGGAACAGATCCTGTCTCTCTCGGTGAAGAGACAGCAAAGGTTGAAGAATTGTGCTTTGGAGAGAAGAGCTTTGGTGGAGCCGTTGAGGTGGTGGACATCAGGGTGGTGGCAGCTCTCTCTTGCTTCCAGCAGCGCTGCGGCTTGGTCCCTGGGACAGGAGGTCCCACCTCCTGCTCTTCAACCTCCTGCCAGCTGTTGTGCTGCCACTGGTGCGGTTCAAATATGCTTTCTCTCTGCCAGTTATCAATTCCAGGGCCTTGGAGGTGCAGAAATCAAAATAAGTAAGTGCAAGGTGGGATTTAAGAGCTGCTCGGGGCTCCTGACTCGTTCTGCTTTTAGGTTGGATCAGTGAACGTTGAGCAGTCTGGAAAAAATGCTGTATTGAAAGAGGTGAAAATGAATTCAGGTGGGGGATTTTGATGTTAAAATACCTTCAAAATTTGCCATGTGTGCCCTCCGTAATGAACGTCTGGTGTCCTGGGGACTCCTCACGGGTAGAGCACCTTTTGATCAGGAAAACTCTCACAATCAGCTTAATTAGTACTGCCTAAATGTGGCCAGACCTTTCACAGGAACACAGGAAAGAGAAGCTAAAATTGATGGTTCTGATGAGAAAAGGGGATTTGAATGCTCCAACCAGAGATCAGCCAGAGGGAGCACGGCTTTTTTTTGGTCATTCTTCTTAAAGACTTGCATGTTGAAATTTTACCAAGGCTGCTGCAAAGCATGTTCTTCTGTGAACTAAAATGTGAACTGCAGGTATTTCTTGCGATCGTGGATGGTCTCCTCCACGTGCTTAACTCAAGGGGCAAAAAAAAAAAAAGAACATTCTGCAAAGTTGTGTTAGATGGTGCTAGAAAGTGAGCTGGTCCATCTGCCAACTTCAGTCTGGTCCTGAGGAGTTGGGGAGATGAAAGTAGTAGGTTGTAGAGAGAGGTGGGATTTGCTTAGCAGGAAAATCAGCTACAGCACTTTCCATAGAATGATAGAACAGTTCAGGTTGGAAGGGACCTTAAAGCCCATCCAGTTCCACCCCCCTGCCCTGGGCAGGGACCCCTCCCACCAGACCAGGTTGCTCCAAGCCCCATCCAGCCTGGCCTTGAACCCCTCCAGGGATGGGGCAGCCACAGCTTCTCTGGGCAACCTGGGCCAGGCTCTCACCACCCTCACACCAAAGAATTTCATCCTAATCCCTAATATAAATCTCCCCTCTTTCAGTTTAAAACCATTCCCCCTCGTCCTAGGGCTCCCCTCCCTGATCCAGAGTCCCTCCCCATCTCTCCTGGAGCCCCTTGAGGGACTGGAAGGGGCTCTAAGCTCTTCCTGGAGCCTAAAGTAAAGCCCTTTTGCTCCACTGTTGGCTGGTGGATCCTTCAGCTGTACCTCATGCTGTTGGGAGTGCACATGGGGCTGTGCAGCTTCTTTTTGTGCCACTTGCCACCTTGATGAGCACAATAAGTTGAGCTTCACGGTCTTTCTGCTTGAGGAAGGTCCACCTCTTACCCGTTCCTGGAGATGAGCAAGTGGAGAGAAGCTGTGAGACCTTGGGAGCTGGGTGGGTAAAACCAGGATAGAAGACCAGTATCCCAAGCTTGGTTTTAGCGGAACGGCCGCCCTTTGTCTGAACTTTTGGGGTGGGTTGTGGGGTTTTTTTGGAGTTTTGGGTAGCTCAGTACCAAGGTAGAGGACCGTTAGCCTTGACTCTGGGCGTGCTTCAGCCCGCCCTGGCGCAAAGCCACTGGGAGACGTTCCTGCTGGTGCTCTCTGTGTAATTTCAGCCCGATGGGAAGGGCTGGAACGCAGTCCCCCCACCTCTGCTCATCTTCAGGATTCCCCCGTCTGCAGCAAAGGGAGTTGTGTTTCCCATTAAAGGATAAGAGTGACAATCGGGGCAATTAAGCAGAGTGGCGCGGAGTTAGCAGCGCGCCGGGAGTTTTCCGACCCGGAGTGGGGCACCTCAAAGGTTCTCCCACCGAGGTTGCCTGTTTGTTGTCTTCATTTGTCTGGAATTCTCCTCCAAATTTCCTTTATTCCTTTTAAATGCCTGTTTACTCATGTGTGTTTGGGTCCCACCAACCCCCTGCAGCGCTACAGGCTGGGGGCAGAGTGGCTGGAGCTGCCTGGCAGAGAAGGACCTGGGGGTGTTGGTGGACAGTCGGCTGAACATGAGCCAGCAGTGTGCCCAGGTGGCCAAGAAGGCCACCAGCATCCTGGCCTGTGTCAGGAACAG